>NC_092155.1:20820001-21120001 GCF_045791955.1 Oncorhynchus clarkii lewisi
TTGCTGTGAGATGTCACCCCACTCTTCCACTAAGGCATCTGCAAGTTCCTGGACATTTCTGGAGGGAATGGCCCTCGCCGTCACCCTCCGATCCAACAGGTCCCAGACGTGCTCAATGGGATTGAGATCCAGGCTCTTCGTTGGCCATGGCAGAACACTGATATTCCTGTCGTGCAGGAAGTCACATAGAACGAGCAGTATGGCTGGTGGCATTGTCATGCTGGAGGGTCATGTCAGGATGAGCCTGCAGGAAGGGTACCACATGAAGGAGGAGGATGTCTTCCCTGTAATGCACAGCGTTGAGATTGCCTGCAATGACAACAAGCTCAGTCCCATGATGCTGTGACACACCGCCCCAGTCCATGACAGCCCCTCCACCTCCAAATCGATCCCGCTCCAGAGTACAGGCCTCGGTGTAACGCTCATTCCTTCGACGATAAACGCAAATCCGACCATCACCCCTGGTGAGACAAAACCACGACTTGTCAGTGAAGATCACTTTTTGCCAGTCCTGTCTGGTCCGGCGACGTTGTTGCCAGTGATGTAAGGCAGATCCTCACCAGACAACATGCCTACAAGCCCTTAGTCTAGCCTCTCTCAGCCTATTGCAGACAGTCTGAGCACTGATGGAGGGACAGTGCGTTCCTGGGGTAACTCTGGCAGTTGTTGTTGCCATCCTGTATCTGTCCCCCAAGTGTGATGTTCGGATGTACTGATCCTCTGCAGGTGTTGTTACACGTGGTCTGCCACTGTGAGGACGATCAGCTGTCCGTCTTGTCTCCCTGTAGCGCTGTCTTCGGTGTCTCACAGTACGGACATTGCAATTTATTGCCCTGGCAACATCTGCACTCCTCATGCCTCCTTGCAGCATACCTAAGGCACATTCACGCAGTTGAGCAGGGACCCTGGGCATTTTTCTTTTGATATTTTTCAGAGTCAGTAGAAAGGCCTCTTTAGTGTCCTACGTTTTCATAACTGTGACCTTAATTGCCTACCGTCTGTAAGCTGTTAGTGTCTTAACGACCGTTCCACAGGTGCATGTTCATTAATTGTTTACGGCTCATTGAACAAGCATGGGAAACCGTATTTAAATCCTTTACAATGAAGGTCTGTGAAGTAATTTGGATTTTTACGAAATTATATTTGAAAGAGGGTTTTTTTTTTTTTGCTGAGTTCATGTTATCTGGAACTGGTATCCTAAATGTATTATGGGTATAAAAATTACTCTACATAGAGCACGATTACAACATTTTTACATTTTTACTACATTTGTATTGGTATTTGGTAGGTTGCATAAATGCTTTTTCTGTTACGCTAAGAGTGAGCTGTTTGGCCAAAAAAGAACACGTTGTTTTAATGAGAAAAGGAGATGGCAATCAGGCCTTAATTCCATAAGGATCATCAATGTTGTGACTTGGCAAAACAGTGTGCCACTTTAGTGTGCCACTTTAGATGATATAAGATGTCTACATCAAATAGGTCAGGTTGTGCGTACATACGTGTGCGTATATGTGTGCGTTTGCATTGTGTGTGCATGCGTTTGCAGTCACTGTGTGTGTGCACGTGAGTATGTGTGTGTGTGTGTTTCTCTGGACACTCGGAGGTTCACTAGTGCAACAAGTCAAGCGACATATCCTCACTGACACATCGAATCGCTTGCTCTATGTCCTCCCTCTGACTGCCTCCCTTTCTTCTTTGTGTACTGTTCCCCCCCCCCCATCTCTTGGCCTCTCTGTCTTCTTTCCAACCACATCTCTCTATCCTCTACATCTCCTCTCTTCTCATTCTTTCTGTTGCTCACCCCCTGAAGCATATAAAGGACAGTAAGGAAAGTGTTAAGACTACAAAATCCTCATGGTTCAGTGCACAGTCTTCCTAATGTCTTTCAACCTCTCATTATCTCTCTCGCTACACTGTGACATTGTGTTGTATTTCTATTGTAAATGACGTCAACAATGCCACACACATTTTCCCCAAGGGGACAATAAAGTCAACAAATAAATAACTCTCTTTCTCCCCCTTCCATCTCTCCTTCCCATGCTCCCCCCCCTCCCCCCAGTCGCTGTGGTGCAGGGGGACTTTGTGGAGCCCTCTCTCCCGTACTCCTTCGACTCCCTGGCTGAGGCTGAGACCCGGCTGCCCTGCCAGTTCAAGGTGGAAGTGGGCCAGGTGGTGGTTCAGGTCTGTAGCATGAGTTACTACAGTACCCATAATGCTCTGTTCGACATATCTGGTTTTATCTTAGAAAAGACGTCCCTAACAGAATGGTCTCGTCTCTCATTGTCACAGGTCACCTGGACCAAGGAGAAAGCAGATGGCACCAAGGACCAGATCATCACAGTACACCACACCGACGGACACACAGGTAGGACACATACATATAGATGTTAAAGTACTAAGAGTGTCAACCATCCATCTCTTTATGTATTGGTAGTTCATCTGCTTTGCCCTCGAAGCCTTACAAGTTATATTTAGAGTGGAAGACAAAACCACATATTCAGTTTCAATCTAGCTACTCCATCTCTCTCTTTTTGCCACCCCCATATCTCACTTCCTCTCTATCTCTCTTTCTAACTCGGTCTTCTTCTCTCTCACCCACCCCCCTCTTCACTCTCCCTGTATGACCCCCCTCCCCTTCTCCTCAATCTCCCCCCTCTCTCAGAGTTTGGTCAGTACTCAGGGCGTGTGCGGTTCAGCAGCAGGAAACCCACCGTGGACTCATCCCTGATCATCATGAACACCGTTGAGTCAGATGAGGGCAGGTACAACTGTCACATCAGCACCTTCCCCTCGGGGAACTTCGAACGACAGCTGTCACTCACCGTGTGGAGTAAGTCCCTCCCCTTGCTTCCCCTTACTCATTGTAGGACTTGGATTTACAGAGTATAATGTCCTGATGACGATGATTATAATAATGATTGATGATGATGTTTACAGGTGTCAGTTGTAGTATTATTAGCTAAAACAATAGCTCTAGTGGTGATAGTAGTCATGTAAGCCACAACTGTCATTGTAACTGTCAGTGTATCCAGCTGTCTTTTTAAGATAAAAGTTTCTGTTTTTTAAACATCTACCTAACAGAGTACTTTAGAAATCTAGATTTCATTAGATTTCAGCTTGGATCATAAAGCTGATCCTAGTTAAGCATTTAAGAACTTCCACCCCCTGAAGCATCATGTCACAATGTTCTAGGATCAGCTTAACCTCCAATTAACAACTAAGACCAGTTCTAAGATCACCTTCCCAAGCACTAAGACCAAGGAATAGTTGATTCCTTTGACATTTGACCCTTGACCCCCGCAGCCACGCCCATTTCCTCCCTGGACCCTGTGATCCTTGTCGAAGGCCAGTCCTTCCAATTGGCTGCATCCTGCCGCTCTGTGGCCCGCCCTCCGCCCAACCTCTCCTGGGACACAGAACTACCAGGCCAATCACACAACAGGAGTTTGGAGGGTGGTTCAGTCTCCACCCACTTCTCTCTGCATCCCCTGAGGAGTATGGATGGGAAGAGGCTGGACTGTCTGGTGACGCACCCGGCTCTGAAGGAACCACGCAGGATCACAAACAACCTGGTGGTGCACTGTGAGTTTAGACTTCGCATTAAAAGGTCCAATGCAGCCGTTTTTATCTCAATATCAAATCATTTCAGGGTAACAAGAGTACCTTCTAGTGATTGTTTTCAATTCAAATGGTCTTAGAAAAGGGCATTTTACAAGGGGATTTTTTGTTGTTGCTGTTATTAACAGAGAGGCTTGGACTTCTCTTTCTTATTGGTCTATTAACTAATTTACCGCATGGTGATGTCACCATGGAAGGCCAAAAATCCAACCCACCAAAACAGGCAGTCTTTTAAAACAGCTCTCACACTAAAAGGGCATTATCATCGTTTTCACAGAATTATTCCAACCTCAGTGTGGAAATATATACAAAACACAGAAAAATCTAGTTTTTGACTGGACCGGGCCTTTAATAACTATGAATCTAGACGTGAGATGAAATATCATTTTTAATTGTGACACTTCACTACATGTTTATACAGACTTCTATGCCCTCGGTGACTTTTCCATTTAATATACCCCTTTTTATTTAAAGTCCCTGGTAGAATTCAGAATCTAAAGTAACTTAATTGTAAGCTGAATGTGCTTCTTTCTCACCAGGAAGATCTTTTACAGCTCATTTTTTATCCTGACTTTATTATTAGTGTGTGTGATTGTGTATTTCTGTGTATCTGCCATGTTCTGCCAAAATAATGACTTTGATCATGTTCCTCTATTCTAGATCCTCCCAATGCAGAGATCTCTGGGTTTGATCAGAACTGGTATGCTGGTCTGGAGGAAGCTGCCCTCAGTTGTGTCAGTGGAGGAAACCCCAAACCACAGAGTTTCAATTGGACCAGGTAACACTTACTTTCCCAACCTACCCTCTCTGCCTGTCTGACTCACATCATGTCTGGCTAATCTGTTTTAGTTTGATTTACTGGTAATTATATTAGTCAGTTATTAATAGTGGGCCAACCGGGGAGTTCAGGAGTTGTTTTTTGTGCCACTTGCCAGGCAGTCATTGTCAATAATAAGGTGATTGACTTGAATCTTGATTGACTTACATGGTTAAAGAGATTCTCCAGTACTTTTGTAAACTTTTTAGCCAGTAGTTGTGAAAGTGGCGCTCACGAGGCAAAAGTGGTCCCCGAAGATTGCGTACTAGGACACATTTGTGCAGCCACGTCATTGCTCTCTATTTCACTCTGCTGTGTGTGTATCTAAAAATGCATATAGTCTAGTCCTGCTTTGTGGCCTTTCGCAAAGGCTCCATGTTATACTTATCGCACTATACGTTTTTGTGGGTGTAGATATGGTTGTCCTTGTTCGATAGAGCCATTTGATGTCTTTCAGCAATGTTTCTATCGGTGGATTCATCAGTAAATGTACAATCAGACATATTTTCCAGTCACTGAAAAACGACAACTTGTGTTTGGACGTTGCTTCGTGCTCTGGCCCCCGTCCCTCCCCCAAGGCAGGCTTCTTTGAAAAGGAGGTGGACACTAACAACAATCGTTTGGGCAAAATTTTAAGAACTGACCAGATGCAATGGCTTCAAGCGATTCCTCTAATCAACCCGAATTTGACGATAGAGCATCAATTAGCTAGCAAAGAGGATTCAAAACAAAGACTTGGATTTAGTTAGCGTTAGAAGCTCAGCTACAGCAAATGCCAGCACCAAGAGGGCAGATGACAAATACGGTGCCTAGCTAAGTCAGTTATTTTTCCTGCAAGCCACCTAGCTAACTTTAGTTTATCTATTGAAACCCATATTGTGTATTGCTGGCTAACATTCTACTGTGTTACCAGTGGCATGTACTCATGGATGCCAAGGGAAACCAGGCTTCCCCAAAAAGTGACCTTCAATTCGCAAGCGGCTGGATGTACAGTATCTCACCGGAGAAAAAATCTGAGCGAGCGAAACAGCGCCCCTATGTCTCTGTATGTGTAGGCCATCTATCTGATGCAGTCTGGTCCAAAAGAGTATGAAATTATTGCTGCCCGTAGCATTGAATGCAAGGGAAGCCAGCGAGTATTTGGCCTCCCTGGATCATTTTTAAATAAAATAATAGTCAATCAGCATTGAGCTAAACTGAGTGAGCTCAACTCTGAATGGTCCTGGCGCACCAAAAAAAAGTGTAAAGGGAAGCCAGTTTGGATTTGGCTTCACTCCATTCACATCGAATCGAGAGCATACGTCATTGACAGAAACTCGTTATGTATCTCGTTGTGTTGTTTTCCTCTGGTGGCTAGCTAACTAGCTAAAATTGGTCCTTTCCTAAATTAGCCTTGGATGGAGATAAGGATTTGGACTTGTGGTTTTACTTAATTCTCTGTACTGGCCAATGATTATAACAGCGATTCTGATCCAACCATAAAATAAAACATTGTGCCCCTGGCCTGAGAGGATAGAAGTTGAATATGTAGCTAAATGTAGAAGCCTAATGTTAACAATCTACTGCAAAGATAGCCTGCAGAGTTCTGTATTACTATCCAAGTGTGTACCCAAACAATTCGAGCTTCTACTTCTAAAAATTCACCTTTCCAGAAACAAGTCTCTCACTGTTGTCGCTTGCTATAGACCTCCCTCTGCCCCCAGCTGTGCCCTCGATACCATATGTGAATTGATTGCCCCCCATCTATCTTCTGAGCTCGTGCTACTAGGTGACCTAAACTGGGACATGCTTAACACCCCGGCCATCCTACAATCTAAGCTTGAGGCCCTCAATCTCACACAAATTATCAATGAACCTACCAGGTACAACCCCAAATCTGTAAACACAGGCACCCTCATAGATGTCATCCTAACTAACTCGCCCTCCAAATACACCTCTGACGTTTTCAATCAAGATCTCAGCGATCACTGCCTCATTGCCTGCATCCGTAATGAGTCTGCGACCAAACGACCACCCCTCATCACTGTCAAACGCTCCCTAAAACACTTCTGCGAGCAGGCCTTTCTAATCGACCTGGCCGTGGTATCCTGGAATGACATTGACCTCATCCCGTCAGTAGATGATGCCTGGCTATTCTTTAAAAGTGCCTTCCTCACCATCTTAAATAAGCATGCCCCACTCAAAACATTTAGAACTAGGAATAGATATAGTCCTTGGTTCACTCCAGACCTGTCTGCCCTTGACCAGCACAAAAACATCCTGTGGCATTCTGCATTAGCATTGAATAGCCCCCGTGATATGCAACTTTTCAGGAAAGTTAGGAACAAATATACACAGGCAGTTAGAAAAGCTAAGGCTAGTTTTTTCAAACAGAAATTTGCATCCTATAGTACTGACTCTAAAAAGTTCTGAGACACTTTAAAGTCCATGGAGAATAAGCACACCTCCTCCCAGCTGTCCACTGCTCTGAGGCTAGGAAACACTGTCACCACCGATAAATCCACTATAATTTGAGAATTTCAAAAAGCATTTCTCTACGGCTGGCCATGCTTTCCACCTGGCTACCCCTACCCCGGTCAACTGCCCGGCACCCTCCACAGCAACCCGCTAAAGCCCCCACCATTTCTCCTTCACCCAAATCCAGATAGCTGATGTTCTGAAAGAGCTGCAAAACCTGAACCCATAGAAATCAGCCGGGCTAGACAATCTGGACCCTCTCTTTCTAAAATTATCTGCAGAAATTGTTGCAACCCCTATTACTAGCCTGTTCAACCTCTCTTTCGTATCGTCTGAGATTCCCAAAGATTGGAAAGCTGCCGCGGTCATCCCCCCTTCAAAGGGGGTGACACTCTAGACCCAAACTGCTACAGACCTATATCTATCCTACCCTGTCATTCTAAGGTCTTCAAAAGCCACGTTAAACAGATTACCGACCATTTTGAATCCCACCGTACCTTCTCCGCTATGCAATCTGGTTTCAGAGCTGGTCATGGGTGCACCTCAGCCACGCTCAAGGGCCTAAACGACATCATAACCATCATCGATAAGATACATTACTGTGCAGCCCTATTCATCGACCTGGCCAAGGCTTTCGACTCTGTCAATCACCACATTCTTATTGGCAGACTCGACTGCCTTGGTTTCTCAAATGATTGCCTCGCCTGGTTTACCAACTACTTCTCTGATAGAGGGCCTGTTGTCCGGACCTCTGGCAGTCTCTATGGGTGTGCCAATGTGTACAATTCTCGAGCCGATTCTCTTCTCTGTATACATCAATGATGTTTTTCTTGCTGCTGGCGATTCTCTGATCCACCTCTACGCAGACGACACCATTCTGTATACATCTGGCCCCTCTTTGGACATTGCGTTAACTAACCTCCAGACGAGCTTCAATGCCATACAACTCTCCTTCCGTGGCCTCCAACTGCTCTTAAACGCAAGTAAAGCTAAATGGATGCTATTCAATCGATCACTGCCCACACCTGCTCGCCCGTCTAGCATCACTACTCTGGACGGCTCTGACAACTACAAATACCTGGGTGTCTGGTTAGACTGTAAACTCTCCTTCCAGACTCACATTAAGCATCTCCAATCCAAAATTAAATCTAGAATCGGCTTCCTATTTCACAACAAAGCATCCTTCACTCATGCTGCCAAATATACCCTCGTAAAACTGACCATCCTACCGAATCTCGACTTCGGTGATGTCATCTATAAAATAGCCTCCAACACTCTACTCAACAAACTGGATGCCGTCTATCACAGTGCCATCCGTTTTGTCACCAAAGTCCCATACACTACCCCCCATTGCGACCTGTACGCTCTCGTTGGTTGGCCCTCGCTTCATACTTGTCGCCAAACCCACTGGCTACAGGTTATCTACAAGTCTCTGCTAGGTAAAGCACCACCTTATCTCAGCTCACTGGTCACCATAGTAGCACCCACCCGTAGCACGTGCTCCAGCAGGTACAGTGCCTTGCGAAAGTATTCGGCCCCCTTGAACTTTGCGACCTTTTGCCACATTTCAGGCGTCAACCTTAAAGATATAAAATTGTATTTTTTTGTGAAGAATCAACAACAAGTGGGACACAATCATGAAGTGGAACGACATTTATTGGATATTTCAAACTTTTTTAACAAATCAAAAACTGAAAAATTGGGCGTGCAAAATTATTCAGCCCCTTTACTTTCAGTGCAGCAAACTCTCTCCACAAGTTCAGTGAGGATCTCTGAATGATCCAATGTTGACCTAAATGACTAATGATGATAAATACAATCCACCTGTGTGTAATCAAGTCTCTGTATAAATGCACCTGCACTGTGATCGTCTCAGAGGTCCGTTAAAAGCGCAGAGAGCATCATGAAGAACAAGGAACACACCAGGCAGGTCCGAGATACTGTTGTGAAGAAGTTTAAAGCCGGATTTGGATACAAAAAGATTTCCCAAGCTTTAAACATCCCAAGGAGCACTGTGCAAGCGATAATATTGAAATGGAAGGAGTATCAGACCACTGCAAATCTACCAAGACCTGGCCGTCCCTCTAAACTTTCAGCTCATACAAGGAGAAGACTGATCAGAGATGCAGCCAAGAGGCCCATGATCACTCTGGATGAACTGCAGAGATCTACAGCTGAGGTGGGAGACTCTGTCCATAGGACAACAATCAGTCGTATATTGCACAAATCTGGCCTTTATGGAAGAGTGGCAAGAAGAAAGCCATTTCTTAAAGATATCCATAAAAAGTGTTGTTTAAAGTTTGCCAAAAGCCACCTGGGAGACACACCAAACATGTGGAAGAAGGTGCTCTGGTCAGATGAAACCAAAATTGAACTTTTTGGCAACAATGCAAAACGTTATGTTTGGCGTAAAAGCAACACAGCTCATCACCCTGAACACACCATACCCACTGTCAAACATGGTGGTGGCAGCATCATGGTTTGGGCCTGCTTTTCTTCAGCAGGGACAGGGAAGATGGTTAAAATTGATGGGAAGATGGATGGAGCCAAATACAGGACCATTCTGGAAGAAAACCTGATGGAGTCTGCAAAAGACCTGAGACTGGGACGGAGATTTGTCTTCCAACAAGACAATGATCCAAAACATAAAGCAAAATCTACAATGGAATGGTTCAATAATAAACATATCCAGGTGTTAGAATGGCCAAGTCAAAGTCCAGACCTGAATCCAATCGAGAATCTGTGGAAAGAACTGAAAACTGCTGTTCACAAATGCTCTCCATCCAACCTCACTGAGCTCGAGCTGTTTTGCAAGGAGGAATGGGAAAAAATGTCAGTCTCTCGATGTGCAAAACTGATAGAGACATACCCCAAGCGACTTACAGCTGTAATCGCAGCAAAAGGTGGCGCTACAAAGTATTAACTTAAGGGGGCTGAATAATTTTGCACGCCCAATTTTTCAGTTTTTGATTTGTTAAAAAAGTTTGAAATATCCAATAAATGTCGTTCCACTTCATGATTGTGTCCCACTTGTTGTTGATTCTTCACAAAAAAATACAGTTTTATATCTTTATGTTTGAAGCCTGAAATGTGGCAAAAGGTCGCAAAGTTCAAGGGGGCCGAATACTTTCGCAAGGCACTGTATATCTCACTGGTCACCCCCAAAGCTAATTCTTCCTTTGGCTGCCTCTCCTTCCAGTTCTCTGCTGCCAATGACTGGAACGAACTGCAAAAATCTCTGAAGCTGGAGACTCATATCTCCCTCACTAGCTTTAAGCACCACCTGTCAGAGCAGCTCACAGATCACTGCACCTGTACATAGCCCATCTGTAAACAGCCCATCTATCTACCTACCTCATCCCCATACTGTATTTATTTATTTATCTTGCTCCTTTGCACCCCAGTTATCTCTACTTGCACATTAATCTTCTGCACATCTACCATTCCAGTGTTTAATTGCTATATTGTAATTACTTTGCCACCATGGCCTATTTATTGCCTTAATTTACCTCATTTGCACTCACTGTATATAGAATTTTTTTTTTATTTTGTTCTACTGTATTATTGACTGTATTTTGTGTTTATTCCATGTGTAATTCTGTGTTGTTGTATGTGTCGAATTGCTATGCTTTATCTTGGCCAGGTCGCAGTTGCAAATGAGAACTTAAAGATGAAATTTGAACTTAAAGATGAAATGGGAACTTAAAGATGAAAAGATGAAATTTTAATTAAAAAAACAACTAGTTAACGTTGCCCATGAAAGGACGTTAGGCTAGCGAGCAAGCATTTTAGCCAGGTAGCCTAGGACAACAAAACATTTAAGCATGTACTGTATGACAGCGTGGTAGAACGTTTTGTCAACATGAAAGAGAGGAGGATGGCATTGGCATTTCTCTACAAGTAGTGTGAGTCAACATGTTTTTTGTTGTTGTTGCACTCCCACGCACACAAATCAGAGCCATGGTCATCCACATTATATTTAGCTTACATTGATTGGACTAAATAGTTTTTGGTATCTTTTAGTTCGAACTGTATTGGACTAAGCAGAGGTGATTACATGATGTTGAAATGTTGAAGTTGAAATAGTGCTGGAATAGTGGAGGCAGCTCCTGTTTTCTTTGTGACTTGCGGTAACTCTCCGTGGTTCTAAATCAATAGTTGTTTAGTGGTGCGAAAATGACAGAAACATTAACTTGCTTGACCATGCTGTAAGTTATGTAACTGCTTGTCCCATGCAATATGCTTTGTGGAGGTTACTCTCTGGCTTTGTGATGAAACAAAGGTGTGGTTGAAATGATTCTGCCACTGTGTCTTCTTATTGTCTCAGCCTTAGGCCTATATATCACGGTGGCAAGGCATATGAAATGGTTATAGAGCAAACAATGCAATGGTCACAACATATAGGTTCTAATATGGCATTTTTTCCCCTGGCTCATCTTCCACAGTGATTTTACCCACACACCACCACTGTGTGTTACAGTGGGGGGGAAATGTAATTATTTGTCTGTTTGCCAACTTAGCTAGGTAGCTAGCTAACTAAACTAGCTAAACAACTACTGGTAGCCATATCTATGATTAAAAATAGAAAAGGTTTTACAATCAGATCTTTTGTATCTCAATTGTAAAACCTCTTCTCTTTTTAGTCTTAGATATGGCTAGCTTATCGTAAGAGTAGGAGTGTTAACCCCGGTGTCATGGCTAAATTCCCAATCTCGCCCTCATCCCATCACGGTCACCTAATCATCCCCAGTTTACAACTGTCTCATTAATCCCCCTCCTCTCCCATGTAACTATTCCCCAAGTCGTTGCTACAAATGAGAATGTGTTCTCAATCAACTCACCTGGTAAAATAAGGGTAAAGTTAAACAATTAAAATAATAATAACAATAATATTTGCCTAAGCATGCCTGATAGACATGGCTGCAGGTAGATACTGTCTGCCTACCTACTTAAGCTAATTTGTATGAGTGTTATGCCATATTTCTTTCTATTGGGCTAGGTGTTGTTGTACAGTGCCTTGCGAAAGTATTCGGCCCCCTTGAACTTTGCGACCTTTTGCCACATTTCAGGCTTCAAACATAAAGATATAAAACTGTATTTTTTTGTGAAGAATCAACAACATGTGGGACACAATCATGAAGTGGAACGACATTTATTGGATATTTCAAACTTTTTTAACAAATCAAAAACTGAAAAATTGGGCGTGCAAAATTATTCAGCCCCTTTACTTTCAGTGCAGCAAACACTCTGAATGATCTCTGAATGATCCACTCTGGATCTCTGAATGATCCAATGTTGACCTAAATGACTAATGATGATAAATACAATCCACCTGTGTGTAATCAAGTCTCCGTATAAATGCACCTGCACTGTGATAGTCTCAGAGGTCCGTCAAAAGCGCAGAGAGCATCATGAAGAACAAGGAACACACCAGGCAGGACCGAGATACTGTTGTGAAGAAGTTTAAAGTCGGATTTGGATACAAAAAGATTTCCCAAGCTTTAAACATCCCAAGGAGCACTGTGCAAGCGATAATATTGAAATGGAAGGAGTATCAGACCACTGCAAATCTACCAAGACCTGGCCGTCCCTCTAAACTTTCAGCTCATACAAGGAGAAGACTGATCAGAGATGCAACCAAGAGGCCCATGATCACTCTGGATGAACTGCAGAGATCTACAGCTGAGGTGGGAGACTCTGTCCATAGGACAACAATCAGTCGTATATTGCACACATCTGGCCTTTATGGAAGAGTGGCAAGAAGAAAGCCATTTCTTAAAGATATCCATAAAAAGTGTCGTTTAAAGTTTGCCACAAGCCACCTGGGAGACACACCAAACATGTGGAAGAAGGTGCTCTGGTCAGATGAAACCAAAATTGAACTTTTTGGCAACAATGCAAAACGTTATGTTTGGCGTAAAAGCAACACAGCTCATCACCCTGAACACACCATACCCACTGTCAAACATGGTGGTGGCAGCATCATGGTTTGGGCCTGCTTTTCTTCAGCAGGGACAGGGAAGATGGTTAAAATTGATGGGAAGATGGATGGAGCCAAATACAGGACCATTCTGGAAGAAAACCTGATGGAGTCTGCAAAAGACCTGAGACTGGGACGAGATTTGTCTTCCAACAAGACAATGATCCAAAACATAAAGCAAAATCTACAATGGAATGGTTCAAAAATAAACATATCCAGGTGTTAGAATGGCCAAGTCAAAGTCCAGACCTGAATCCAATCGAGAATCTGTGGAAAGAACTGAAAACTGCTGTTCACAAATGCTCTCCATCCAACCTCACTGAGCTCGAGCTGTTTTGCAAGGAGGAATGGGAAAAAATTTCAGTCTCTCGATGTGCAAAACTAATAGAGACATACCCCAAGCGACTTACAGCTGTAATCGCAGCAAAAGGTGGCGCTACAAAGTATTAACTTAAGGGGGCTGAATAATTTTGCACGCCCAATTTTTCAGTTTTTGATTTGTTAAAAACGTTTGAAATATCCAATAAATGTCGTTCCACTTCATGATTGTGTCCCACTTGTTGTTGATTCTTCACAAAAAAATACAGTTTTATATCTTTATGTTTGAAGCCTGAAATGTGGCAAAAGGTCGCAAAGTTCAAGGGGGCCGAATACTTTCGCAATGCACTGTACATGTAACCTCTGTGCCTTTGCACATGTATGCATGTTCAAATAGTCTACCCTCATGTTGATGTCATGCTGGCACGGTTCAACTGTTGTTAAAACTGTGCAATAGAGTAGGAGTCTCATAAAATGTCAATCTCTAGTTGCAAGGTGTAACAATCTGTAACTACCGTTCTCTGCACTGTCTCTAGACCTGAGACACACTGTACTATACTGTTCATACAATTTTACTTTTACCATACAACATTGTTGTTGAACACCCAGTTCTTGAGTTAACATGAAACAGTGTACACTCTCCTGTATTTTAGATTTTGACAAAGATTTTGACAAACATTCTTTGGGTATCTGAATGTCTAGCATCTGTTTGATGCTACAGAGCTCTGTACAGCTGATACAAATATCTTCTATGAATCCATTTTTTATTAATTTTTTTATTTCACCTTTATTTAACCAGGGAGGCTAGTTGAGAACAAGTTCTCATTTGAAACTGCAACCTGGCCAAGATAAAGCATAGCAGTGTGAACAGACAACACAGAGTTACACATGGAGTAAACAATTAACAAGTCAATAACACAAAAAAAAGAGAGTCTATATACATTGTGTGCAAAAGGCATGAGAAGGTAGGCGAATAATTACAATTTTTCAGATTAACACTGGAGTGATAAATGATCAGATGGTCATGTACAGGTAGAGAGATATTGGTGTGCAAAAGAGCAGAAAAGTAAATAAATAAAAACAGTATGGGGATGAGGTAGATAAAATTGGGTGGGCTATTTACCGATAGACTATGTACAGCTGCAGCTGCTCAGATAGCAGATGTTTGAAATTGGTGAGGGAGATAAAAGTCTCCAACTTCAGCGATTTTTGCAATTCGTTCCAGTCACAGGCAGCAGAGAACTGGAACGAAATGGCAGACACATTTAAAAGATTGATAGAAAATATAAATATTTTTTATGTTGGTTCTACATCAGGGCTCTCCAGCCCTGTTCCTGGAGAGCTACTGTCCTGTAGGTTTACTCCAACCCTAATCTAGCACACCTGATTCTAAAAGAGATAAATGCTGTTTTAATCAGCTTAAAGGACTATAGCTGTGTTTACACAGGTAGCCCAATTCTCATATTTTTTTCGCCTAATTGGTCTTAATCACATCAGATCTTTTTCAGAACTGATCTAATTGATCAAAACACCAATTACTGAAAAAGTATCAGAGTTGGGCTGCCTTTGTAAACGCAGCTATAGTCCTTTAAGCTGATTAAAACAGCATCTATCTCAAGGCCATCAGACTGTTAAATAGTCATCACTAGCCAGCCCCAGTCCAGTACCCTGCCCTGTACTTTAGTCATGGTCACTAGACAACCACCACCCGGTTACTCTACCATGCACCTTAGAGGCTGCTTCCCTATGTACATAGTCATCGAATACTGATCACTTTAATAATGGAACACTGATCACTTTAAATAATGTTTACATACTGTCAAGGCCTATCCTTTTTAACTATTGATGTATATATACTATTCTTCAGATATACTACATTTTCTATCAATATACGGTCCATATTTTCTATACATCCCATCACACATACACACATGTACAGTTGAAGTCGGAAGTTTACATACACTTAGGTTAGAGTAATTTAAAACTCGTTTTTCAACCACTCCACAAATTTCTTGTTAACAAACTATAGTTTTGGAAAGTCGGTTAGGACATCTACTTTGAGCACGACACAAGTAATTTTTCCAACAATTGTTTACAGATTATTTCACTTATAATTCACTGAATCACAATTCCAGTGGGTCAGAAGTTTACATAGACTAAGTTGACTGTGCCTTTAAACAGCTTGGAAAATTGCAGAAAATGATGTCATGGCTTTAGAAGCTTCTGATAGGCTAATTGACATAATTTGAGTCAATTGGAGGTGTACCTGTGGATGTATTTCAAGGCCTACCTTCAAACTCAATGCCTCTTTGCTTGACATCATTGTAAAATCAAAAGAAATAAGCCAAGACCTCCACAAGTCTGCTTCATCCTGGGGAGCAATTTCCAAATGCCTGAAGGTACCACGTTTATCTGTACAAACAATAGTACACAAGTATAAACACCATGGGACCACGCAGTTGTCATACCGCTCAGGAAGGAGACGTGCTCTGTCTCCTAGAGATGAACGTACTTTGGTGCGAAAAGTGCAAATCAATCACAGAACAACAGCAAAGGACCTTGGGAAGATGCTGGAGAAAACGGGTACAAAAGTATCTATATCCACAGTAAAACGAGTCCTATATCGATATAACCTGAAAGGCCGCTCAGCAAGGAAGAATCCACTGCTCCAAAACCGCCATAAAAAAGCCAGACTACGGTTTGCAACTACACATGGGGACAAAGATCTTAGTTTTGGAGAAATGTCCTCTGGTCTGATGAAACAAAAACAGAACTTGTTTGGCCATAATGACCATCGTTATGTTTGGATGAAAAAGGGGGAGGCTTGCAAGCCAAAGAACACCATCCCAACCGTGAAGCACGGGGATGGCAGCATCATGTTGTGGGGGTGCTTTGCTGCAGGAGGAACTGGTGCACTTCACAAAATAGATGGCATCATGAGGTAGGAAAATTCTGTGGATATATTGAAGCAACATCTGAAGACACCAGTCAGGAAGTAAAAGCTTGGTCGCAAATGGGTCTTCCAAATGGACAATGACCCCAAGCATACGTCCAAAGTTGTGGCAAAATGGCTTAAGAACAACAAAGTCAAGGCATTGGAGTGGCCATCACAAAGCCCTGACCTCAATCCTATAGAACATTTGTGGGCAGAACTGAAAAAGCATGTGCGATCAAGGAGGCCTACAAACCTGACTCAGTTACACCAGCTCTGTCAGGTGGAAGGGGCCAAAATTCACCCAACTTATTGTGGTAAGCTTGTGGAAGGCTACTTGAAATGTCTGACCCAAGTTAAACAATTTTAAGGCAATGCTACCATATACTAACAGAGTGTATGTAAACTTCTGACCTACTGGGAATGTGATGAAAGAAATAAAAGCTGAAATAATTCTCTACTATTATTCTGACATTTCACATTCTTAAAATAAACTGGTGATCTTAACTGACCTAAAACAGGGAATTTTTACTAGGATTAAATGTCAGGAATTGTGAAACTGAGTTTAAATGTATTTGGCTAAGGTGTATGTAAACGTCCGACTTCAACTGTACATACAGTGCATTCTGAAAGTATTCAGACCCCTTTACTTTTTCCAAATTTTGACAAAGCAAAAACAGGCTTTTAGATTTTTTTGCAAATATATGAAAAATACAAAACTGAAATATCACATTTACATAAGCATTCAGACCCTTTACTCAGCACTACCTTTGACAGTGATTACAGAGTGTTATTGGTTATGATGCTATAAGCTTGGCACACCTGTATTTGGGGAGTTTCTCCCATTCTTCTCTGCAGATCTTTTTAAGCTCTTCTCAAGTTGGATGGGGAGTGTCGCTGCACAGCTATTTTCAGGTCTCTCCAGAGATGTTCCATTTGTTTCAAGTCTGAGCTCTGGCTGGACCACTCAAGGACATTTAGAGACTTGTCCCGAAGCCACTCCTGCATTGTCTTGGCTGTGTACTTAGAGTCATCGTCTTGTTGAAAGGTGTACCTTGCCCCTGTCTGAGATCCTGAACACTCTGCAGAATGCTGTGGTAGCCATGCTGGTTCAGTGTGCCTTGAATTCTAAACAAATCCCTGACAGTGTCACCAGCAAAGCACCCCCACACCATCATACCTCCTCCTCAATGCTTCATGGTGGGAACCACACATGCGGAGATCATCCGTTCACCAACTCTGCATCTCACAAAGACACGACAGTTGGAACCAAAAATCTAAAATTTGGACTCATCAGACCAAAGGACAGATTTCCACAGGTCTAATGTCCATTGCGCGTGTTTCTAGGCCCAATCAAGTCTCTTCTTCTTATTGGTGTCCTTTAGTAGTTGTTACTTTGCAGCAATTGGACCATAGAGACCTGATTAACAGTCTCCTCTGAACAGTTGATGTAGAGATGTGTCTGCTACTTGAACTCTGTGAAGCATTTATGTGGACTGCAATCTGAGGTGCAGTTAATTGTCGAATTCTGAGGCTGGTAACTCTAATGAACTTATCCTCTGCAGCAGAGGTAACTCTGGGTCTTCCTTTCCTGTGGCGGTCCTCATGAGAGACAGTTTCATCATATCACTTGATAGTTTTTACAACTGCACTTGAAAAAACGTTTAAAGTTCTTGAAATGTTACGTATTGACTGACCTTCATGTCTTAAAGTAATGGACTGTCATTTCTCTTTGCTTATTTGAGCTGTTCTTGCAATAATATGGACATGGTCTTAGCCCAAATATGGCTATCTTCTGTATACCACCCTGACCTTGTCACAACACAATTGATTGGCTCAAACGCATTAAGGAAAGAAATTCCACAAATGAACTTTTAACAAGGCACACCTGTTAATTGAAATGCATTCCAGGTGACTACCTCATGAAGCTGGTTGAGAGAAAGCCAAGAGTTCAACAGGAGGTTTGTGGCACCTTAACTGGGGAGGACGGGCTCGTGGTAATGGCTGGAGCAGAATTGTTGTATCAAATACATCAAACACATGGTTTGATGCCATTCCATTTACTCCGTTCCAGCCATTATTATGAGCTGTCCTCCCCTCAGCAGGCTCCACTGATATACTCTGGACTCCGACATTGTTCATCCTAATATTTCAATATTTCTTAATTCCATTCTTTTACTTTTTAGATGTGCGTGTATTGTTGTTAGATATTACTGCACCGTTGGAGCTAGGAACACAATCATTTTGCTACACCCGCAGTAACATCTGCTAAATATGTGTATGCGACCAATGCAATTGTATTTTATTTATCAGGCTTCGGTACACTGGCAATGGTTGGCTTGGGAAGCTAAGACTCTTTGCGATGGGCCTGAACTGTCTGCGGTGAACGGCCAGCTGGATAAGACTCTGCCAAAAGTGGTGTAGGGCTTCTTAACCACCAAATGTTTGGTCTTCTTGTAGAAGATTTGCTGGTACTGCACATCTCCTGGAAATATATGGTTGTGGTCTTAGCATTTTACACTTTTTGTGGAAGGGACAAAGGTATCAGGTATCAACCGAATGGGACCGGCTAGCGTATTGCTTAATGAGGGGACATTGGGAGCTGCTTCTGAGAGAAAAGATAAATCAATAAAGTGAATGGGCTGGGTGGCTAAAGATGTGAAAAGTCTTAGGAAGGCAGTGCGTACACAGTATGAATTGTTGTGTATGGGAGATTGAGGAGAAATGGCACCTCAATCGCTCTCATACACAACAATAAATGTACTGTCTAAGCACAACCCTGCACAACCAAAAACCCCTTACACATCTCAAAGAACGGTCTGTAAACCTCCCCCAGTCCATTGACAGATCATCCTTGTCAACAGAAGCCCTTTGGAGGGGAATTTTGTAGATGTCTTTGTATTATGTTTTGAGAATCTGCAGAGAGAATAATGAGGTAATTGTGTCATTACTGTTGTAGTCTTGATTTTATATCTTTCAGTGTCCCTTGCTGGTTTCTGTTCCACAATCTTGCTGTGCTCCATAACTGCAAGGTGTGTTCCGTTCCTCATGCTTGTGTACCCAAAATGCCTCCACTTTGGGGTATTTTTCAGCAGGGAACTGTGAAATGACTCCAGGTAACCTGAGTTTACAAAAAGAAAAGGTCAAAAGAGAAGAGGTGTAGACTAAATTGATTACATGGTCTGGAAGGTATTCTGTGGTCCTCATGCTAACTCTAACCACCTGTAACCCCACAACACACTACCCAATTAATGTTTATACCATGCTTACTGGAAATGCAGCTATTTTAGACATCAGCTTGTAAATATTTTTGTCAATTTACTTTCACCTTGCAGAGCTAGGGTTTGGAAGCACATCTTGGTGGAATGAGATTCTGCACCACAGGAGTTTGGTGGCAACTTAATTGGGGAGGATAGGCAATGCCTGAAGCAGAATTTTTGGAATGGTATCAAATACATCAAACACGGGGTTTGATGCAATTCCATTTGCTATGTTTCAGCCATTATTATGAGCCGTCCTCCCCTCAGCAGCCTCCACTACAAGTACCACCTACAAGAAAACACACAACAATACACAATTTAACCACTACACTTAATTGCATTGATCTCTATTAGACTGGCTAGCTATGCATACCTAACATGGACCTTTCAATACTGTCAGCTTGCTGTTATCTAACTAGCGTCACAAAATTGACAGCAAGATTGCTAGCCAGCTGAGACTGGCTGAGAACCAACTAACCAACCATAGATTTATACACATTCATCATTGCCACCAACAGTTAGCTGTATGGACAATTCTATTTTTAGTAACGGAGTGTTTTCCAGACAAGGGTGGAATAAATGGCTACCAAATTGACACTTTTTTAAAATACATTTTTTAAATTATTATTCATAATACAAAAATCAACTTACATTTCTACATCAAAAATGTCTAGCAAACCGAACACGGGTATTAACAATGCTCAAACATACAAAAAATATAGATAAAATACAAAAGCCAAATTGAGATACTTTATTTGGTAACATTAGCTATCTTACGTCAGCTAACGTCAGTCAAAGATATAACAAATAAACAAACATGTTTACTCTGCTGAAGGTAGTTAAGTTACCAGTCCAGCAGTGACCACCATGGCATAGGCGAAATTGATTGACCGTGTGTATACTGAAAGATACAGTAGATAGCTATATGATTTAGCTGATTGGCTTTCAGAGTTCAATACAGGACTGCAACGTTAGCTAGCTAACTTATCCCGCTAGGCTAGCAAGCTAGCTAACGTTAGGTCACCTCTAATTGAGAATCTTCTGTTTTGTTCTGAAGGGGAAAAAAATGTATGGTATCGCATCACTTCTCAGCTGTCATCGAAATGGATTCCCCATCAGTTCAGCCTGATAATCTTTAGGTCACCGCATCATTCTTGATAGCCGCAGAATCAGGGTGAGTCTTGTAGGTAGAATGGTGAAATATGACGCTTGTTTGTAATTAGGACAGCCAGGCATAGAACATCACACGGGCATGAGGACAAACAGTGAAAAATAAACGTTTTCTAAAAAAAAATCTTGCCTAAAGAAGTCCTGAGATTACTGTGTGTTGGTCGTTCGAAGTAAACAACACCATTATTCAAGTTTTTGTGCACGTCTCCTCTACCTAGCGTGCGTGCGGTATCAGTATTCACTATGAATGCCGGACTTTGAGGTTCACTATGAGCAGACCAATACACAGGGAGTCGAAACTTCCCGATTCTACCAGTGAAACGAAAATGTTCTAGCTTGTAGTTTGGATAAATGTGATGTTGATGATATAGTAATGACTATATGTCAAGGTGAAATACCCCTTCAATAGTTGCCAAAGTTCCCGGAGCATGTAGTACAGTGGAGGCTACTGAGGGGAGGACGGCTCATAATAATGGCTGGAATGGATGGCATCAAACAATGTGTTGGATATATTTGACCATTCCACTGAGTCCGCTCAAGCCATTAACACGATCCCGCCCTCCCCAATTAAGGTGCCACCAACCTCCTGTGAGGTTTTTAAATAAAGGTTAGATAAATAGTAATACACTTTTGGTTCAGGGACAGTTCAAATGGAACATCTATCTCAGATATATTGTCATTCACGGTGATGATTGCCGACAGTGCTAAAGTAATCCAATGAAGGCAGAGACAGCTGACTGAAGTTCTTGGTTTTTCACTTGAGTAATTTTTCTGGCAGCGTTTGGAAGGCATCCTGCTGTTAGGTGGATTAAACCATTCTCTGGGTGTGGTAGAGGGTGGAGGTAAAACTTACCATCTATTGAAAATTAATAATTCTTAATAAAATTAAAGATGGGCCTTTAGGGAAAGTGTCTCATGTGTGTCAGGCTGTATGTCTGGTTAGATTTATAGAAGTTATGATTGAGTATGATTAATTATGTTTTCTATATTTTTATATGTGTGGTTTACTAGATCGTGTGAGAAATTTGTCACCAAGTCTAAAGCTGTTAGTCACATTAACACACCTACAGTAAGGTGTGTTTGCGTGTGAGTAACAGATATATACCACACACACGAAAGTACAAAGACACAAGACACCCCCCCCCCCCCACACACACACACACACACACTGACTCACCTCTATCTCACACTTTTATACTTAAGACCCAGATCTCTTTTTTACATTCAATCTCTCCTTACTTGATCACAAACTTTCGTACTTATCCTAACACACACACACACACACACACACACACACACACACACACACACACACACACACACACACACACACACACACACACACACACACACACACACACACACACACACACACACACACACACACACACACACACACACGCCCGTTGCAGTGGGAAAACCAGTTTCCTTCTTTGTACTTGTCAATGCAAAGCAGCAGCAGAAGTAATAACCCTGCTGTCATAGTGTCGTGTTGCAGCTTGTGCAAGGGCAGACAGAGGAGACAGTTTCACAAGAGGGAGGGGAGGGGAAGGGGGGGGGGTAAAGGGAAGAGTGTGGGCCACGAAAAGGAGGGATGAAAGACAAGGAACTGGGGAAGGGGAAGAAGGAGTGGGGAGGTATGGGGGTAAGGAATTGGATTTGTTTGGAACATAATCATGCTGTGTGATCTATATCTATATGCAAAACTGTACGGTTCCTGTTTCTGGTTCCTCCTGCTCAAATGGGGGTATGTTCAAAAGGTCCAAAACACAGCTCAAAGCTAGAGTAGTGGTCAGAAAAAGCCATTTTAATGAATTTGTTGCGCCCACAAATTCTTAGTCATGTTTTTCTTTATATCACTGTTGTGGTCCTTTCAGGGAAGTGTGGTTGGTGATCCATAGTCAATATTATTTTAGGGCTGTGTTGCTATGATATTGCGGTTAGTGTTGTTGTTTTGAATGCAATGTTTTGTGCGTTACTGATGGGTGTGTTAAAGGGGTGCATTCAGGTTCAATTAAGTACCTTGTGGTGTTGTTGGGTGTTTATAGAGTTATGGCATTCAGACCATTATTGTAAGATATAAACAGTACTGTTCTGTTAAACCCAATGTTAAGTGCTATAGTATTTCTGTTATGTGCAGAAAGGGCAGAGACCTACCAGAGGGCGTGACCACAGGGAATGGATCCTTGCTGTTTAATCGGCCCCTCATCCTGACGGACGCTGGCATCTACCAATGTGTGGCCATGAACTCTGTGGGGGCGGATAACGCAGAGGTGGAGATCACTGTGACAGGTAGGTTGGGCTATCACTCATGTTAGAGAGTGATATTGAATGAGTAATAATTGTCTTACTTTAGTCCTGGATATATATGTTGTATTTTATTTTTCATTTATTTTTGTATCCTGAAACAAAATTCTGTAAAATACCTTTGTTCTGTTAAACAAAGAAGTTTAGCTAACAAAGACAGTTTATACAATCACACACACATTTTCAAAATGATGTGTATTTCTGTATCTCTTTGAATATGACATCACTTCCTATTGTCCTTCTCCCTCAGAGTTGCCTCAGAAGCAGGCGTCGTTCGACAGTCTCCTGATGGTAATAGTGGGAGGAGTGGCCGGAGTACTGCTTCTAGTCATGATCATCATAGTCATCTCTGTGACCCGTCACCACAAACGCAAGAACAAGAAACTGTCGAGGGAACTCACTGTGAGGAAGTATGTTTTCAAACTTTACAGTAACTCCCCTAAAATCGTTATAGAATCTTAAGGATAAATGTTACGCCGAAACAGTAATTCCGAATATTTTACAATGCCTCTGTCTCTCAGGGAGGAGATCAGTACTCTCTCCAGACAGGCATCTTTCAGGAAAATGAACTCAGTCAGTATGGACACTAGAGGACAGGTAGGATATTAAATCACCATATCTTACAGTATGTGGCAGTGGAGGCTGGTGGGAGGAGCTATAGGAGGATGGGCTCATTATAATGGCTGGAATTAAATAAATGGAACGGAGTCAAACATATGGTTTTCATGTCTGATACCGTTCTATTTATTCCATTCCAGCCATTACAATGAGCCCGTCCTCCTATAGCTCCTCCAACTATCCTCCACTGGTCTGTGGTCTAGGCATGCTGTCATTCTATAAATAAATACTAGCACTTCCATGAGCATTATCTATTTGCTTGAAGTTAATATGGTCATTTTTTTCTCTCTCTCCCTCACTCTATGTCCCTGTCTCATTCTCTCCCCCCTCCCTCCCTCTCTCCCTTCCCTCTCTTTCTTATCCCCTGTTCTTTTAGACAGAGGAGGATATCCCTCTCAGAGTGGAGGGGACACTGCGGACCAGTCTGTCCTCCGTAGTGGTCAGTCTCCATTTCACTCTTTCTCTGCATGTGAGGGAGACCTCTGATTTAGCCTCCAGATGCATGGCCGCTAAGTTCTGAGCTGCGCAGGGCAGGCAAATCTCATTCTAATTTTAACATTTGTTTAAAGTGATCTTTTTCTCCCTTTCCTTCACACACAGGAGCAAGGGCGCATTAGGAAGAGTCGATCTACTCTGGTAGGGGGCGGGGGGCAAGACTACCTGGGTCGACCTGTTCTGTACAATTCTTCACGAAGAGGGAGGGAGAGCAGAGCCATGGACAGAGAGGAGGAGAACAGACTTAGGGTGGAGTCAAATGAGCAGAACAGCACCATGTCTTTGGTAAGTGTGTGTGTGTGTGTGTGTGTGGGGGGGGGGGGGGGGGGTGCAAAATTCAGAATATTTTTTATAAATTCACTGTTCTTTCAGAAATCATAGTTGCAATTTCTGATGCAATGCTAGACTTGAGGCATCACAAATGGCATACTCAATTTCTTGTAAACCTTTTAAACTCATAGGTTTAGTAGAGATTGCTAGAGATACTCAAATGATCTATAGTTATGGATGAGTCGTATTTTCCTTTATCTAACCACATATTTACCACTTGTCTCACAGTCAAACCATCTCCACCCCCCTCTCCAACCCTCTCCCTTCCCCATGGAACAGTCCGTCGAGCTGCTGAGGTCCCTGACCGGCAGTGCCATCATCCCAACGGAGTGGGGTTTACATATAAGACAGGGGCCCGGTAGCAGGAACACCCACTCCCCTCTCAGTTGCAACAACCCGCCCATCACAGACGACGAAGACGAGGATGAAGGTGTGGAGGGGGAGTGGGAAACGTGCCCGAGGATGAGTCCGTTGGATCAGGGGAGGTCAGAAGACCAGGACAGCAAGACCAACAGTTCTCAGATCTCAGAAGTAGAATGTGGACTCAACCCTCACTTCCAGCAGAACAATGGAACATTGAGACCCAAACCGCTCCCCAAATACCAGCCCAATGGCATCCTCCTCACCTCATCACCACACGCCTCCTTCATCCACAAGGCCCAGATTGTATAGGGCGGTAGGGCTGGGTAAGGGCCGGTGACATATTCTACGATGAGGCACACTTTGCTACACAACACCACTCTAACAGTGCTTTGTATGTGATTGGTTGTGACTGTTTGGGATACAAGGTCGTTGGTGGCATACCTCGGTGGCAGCCAGTTTACCTACTTTTCACTTCTGAAATATACCTCCACCTTCGCCTCAAGCGCTCAGACATTTATGATCAGCAAGTAAAGCTTCTTTCAAGAAAGACTCCTTGGCGTAGAGATACAAATATGTAACACATACATATCACAGGGGAGACGCTGGACACGCGTGATGTCAAATTAAAAGCACCTGAATGTCAGGTTGGACATAGACAGACCAAAGTAGTCTTTATATCACAGCAATAATAATCCCTCCAGGCCCAGGAAGCATCCAACTGAGAGGAACTAAGAGACTGCCGTGCTTTATTATTGTAAAGCTTTTTTGCTACAACGACTTGGTGACAGGACTAAGGTGCAAGATTAGAATATCAACTACGCACCAATAGAGCCTGCCTAGTGGAATCCATGTTGGCGAACTTCCACCCTCCTTCCTTCTAGATGAGGATACATCCCGTAGTGTTCTGTTCACCCTAAGACGGAGTCCATCTTTTTGACTTGACGTGTGGGAGGAGTTTATCTGGAGAATACCCCTCCTTGCCATGAAACGTGGGTGTGCACAAACTTTGAACTCGCTGTAGTCTAAGATGTCAAAAGCTGAAGACTGCATTTTAGACAAGAGGTTAAAAAAAAGCATCTGACACCTGAGCACAGTGAGAGCCTATGTGTAAATGAACTAGAAGTGGGAAAAAGTATTGTTCTTCTATTTTCTTACGCCACAGACAAGATAACTGCAATATGCCTTTGTTTGTATGAATACAGTAAAAATAGCCTTTGCTTTGTAGGCCAAAATAGTATTATGTTTGAATCTACTGTATTATAATGACTTGAGTGCGGCCAAAATGACACCTTATTCCCTACATAATGCACTACTTTTGACCAGAGCCCTATGAGCCCTGGGCAAAAGTAGTGCACTTAGATAGGAAATAGGATGCAATTTCATGCTGTACATAAGTGTTTCTTTCATGCCATGTTCCTGGGAACATCTTACTGTATTTCACAGGTTTGTACACATATACTTGTAATTCAGTGGAGGCTGGTGGGAGGAGCTATAGGAGGATGGGTTCATTGTAATGGCTGGAATGGTATAGATGGAACGGAGTCAAACATGTGGTTTCCATATGTGCGATGTGTTTCATACCGTTCCATCATTCCTTTTCAGCCATTACAATGAGCCAGTCCTCCTATAGCTCCTCCCATCAGCCTCCACTGCTGTAATTGTATTTTATGCACAGGCTTCCATGTATGAAACGTTGGACTCACACACACATTCTTCTTTAGGAGAGCAGTGGTATCATTCCGTGGTTTTTAACTCTTTTCCTTTGTATAATACTGTAACGCTATCTCTAAGTGAATGTATTACCTACATGCACTGAGTGTACAAAACATTATGAACACCTGCTCTTTCCATGACATAGACTGACAAGGTAAATCCAGGTGAAAGCTGTGATCCCTTATTGATGTCACTTGTTAATCCACTTCAATCAGTGTAGATGAAGGGGAGGAGACAGGTTAAAGAAGTATTTTTAAGCCTTGAGACAATTGAGACATGGATTGTGTTTATGTGCCATTCAGAGGGTGAATGGGCAAGACAAAATATTTAAGTGCCTTTAAACTGGGTATGGTAGTAGGTGCCAATGAGTACTGGCTTGTGTTAAGAACGGCAATGCGGCTGGGTTTTTCACGCTCAACAGTTTTCAATGTAAGTAGTCCGGGTGGCCATTTAATTAACTGTTCAGAAGTCTTATGGATTGGGGGTAGAAGCTGTTAAAGAGCCTTTTCGTCCTAGACTTGGCGTTCTGGTACCGCTTGCCGTGCGGTAGCAGAGAGAACAGTCTATGACTTGGGTGACTGGAGTCTTTGACCATTTTTGGGCCTTCCAATGACACCGCCTAGGTACTGGATGTCAGGAAGTTTGGCCACGGTAATGTACTGGACCGTACGCACTACCCTCTGTAGCGCCTTACGGTCAGATGACAAGCAGTTGCCATACCAGTTGGTGATGCAACCGGTCAGGATGCAACCGGTCACTTTTCGAGGATCTGGGGACCAATGACAAATCTGTTCAGTCTCCTGAGGGGGAAAAGGTGCCGTCGTGCTCCTCTTCACAACTGTCTTGGTGTGTTTGGACCATGATAGCCTTGATAGCCTTTCAAAGCACCTTATGGCTACGGATGTGAGTGCTATGGGTCCGTAGTCATTTAGGGAGGTTGCCTTCGTGTTCTTGGGCACAGGGACTATGGTGGTCTGCTTGAAACATGTTGATATTACAAACTCAGTCAGGGACATGTTGAAAATGTCAGTGAAGACACCTGCCAGTTGGTCAGCACATGCCCGGAGCACACGTCATGGTAAACCGTCTGGCCCCGCAGCCTTGTGTATGTTGACCTGTTTAAAGGTCTTACTCACGTCGACTACGGAGAGTGTGATCACACAGTCGTCCGGAACAGCTGATGCTCTCATGCATGCCTTGAAGCAAGCATAGAAGTGATTTAGCTCGTCTGGTAGGCTCGTGTCACTGGGAAGCTCGTGACTGTGCTTCCCTTTGTAGTCTGTAATAGTTTGCAAGCCCTTCCACATAAGAAGAGCGTCGGAGCCGGTGTAGTACGATTCAATCTTAGCCTTGTATTGACACTTTTCCTGTTTGATGGTTCGTCAGAGGGCATAGCAGGATTTTTTAGAAGCCTCCGGGTGAGCTGAAATAAAATATTACAGATATGTTCCATTATGCACAAAAAGCTAATTTAATCAGAAGCCAGCACATTCCTGTTAGTGAGCATTTCTCTTTTTCCAAGATAATCCATCCACCTGACAGGTGTGGCATATAAAGAAGCTGATTAAACAGCATGATCATTCCACAGGTGCACAATAAAAGGCTACTCTAAAATGTGCAGTTTTGTCACACAACACAATGACACAAATGTCTCAAGTTTTGAGGGAGCGTGCAATTTGCATGCTAACTGCAGGAATGTTCACCAGAGTTGTTGCCAGAGAATTGACTGTTAATTTCTCTACCATAAACCGCCTCCAATGTTGTTTTAGAGAATTTGGCAGTACGTCCAACTGACCTCACAACTGCAGACCACGTGTATGGCGTTGTGTGGGCGAGAGGTTCCCCATGGTGGCAGGAGGGTTATGGTATGGACAGCCCAAAATCCTGAGGCCCATTGTGTCATTCATCCGCCGCCATCACCTCGTGTTTCAGCATGATAATGCACGGCCTCATGTCGCAAGGATCTGGACACAATTCCTGGAAGCTGAAATGTCCCAGTTCTTCCACGGCCTGCATACTCACCAGATATGTCACCCATGTATGACAGCGTGTTCCAGTTTCTGCCAATATACAGCAACTTCGCACATTGAAGAGGAGTGGGACAACATTCCACAGGACACAATCTACAGCCTGATCAACTAAATGCGAAGGAGATGTGTCATGCTGCAGAAAGCAAATGGTGGTCACACTCACACCAGATACTGACTGCTATTCTTATCCACACCCCTATCATATCTGTATTCCTAGTCATGTGAAATCCATAGATTAGGGCCTAATTTATTTATTTCAATTGACTGATTTCCTTATATGAACTGTAACTCAGAAAAATATTTGAAACTGTTGCATGTTGCGTTTATATTTGTTTTTATATTTTTGTTTATATCAACCCGGGTATTTTTTTTAGATGACAGACATTATCAATCAAATGTATTTACAAAGCCCTTACATCAGCTGATGTCACAAAGTGCTGTACAGAAACCCAGCCTAAAACCCCAAACAGCATGCAATGCAGGTGAAGAAGCATGGTGGCAAGGAAAAGAGCCTAGGAAGAAACCTAGAGGAACCAGGTTGTGAGGGGTGGCCAGTCCTCTTTTTGGCTGTGCCGGGTGGAGATTATAACAGAACATGGCCAAGATGTTCAAATGTTCATAGATGACCAGCAGGGTCAAATAATAATAATCACAGTGGTTGTCGAGGGTGCAACAGGTCAGCACTTCAGGAGTAAATGTCAGTTGGCTTTTCATAGCCGATCATTTAGAGTATCTCTACCGCACCTGCTGTCTCTAGAGAGATGAAAACAGCAGGTCTGGGACAGGTAGCACGCCCAGTGAACAGGTCAGGGTTCCATAGCCGCAGGCAGAACAGTTTAAACTGGAGCAGCGGCACAACCAGGTGGACTGGGGACAGCAAGGAGTCATCAGGCGAGGTAGTCCTGAGGCATCGTCCTAGGGCTCAGGTCCTCTGTGTGTGTGTGTGTGTGAGAGTGAGTGCGAGAATACTTAAATTCACACAGGACACCGGATAAGACAGGAGAAATACTCCAGATGTAACAGACTGACCCTAGCCCTCCGACACAAACTACTGCAGCATAAATACTGGAGGCTGAAACAGGAGGGGTCGGGAGACACTGTGGCCCCGTTGGACGATATCCCTGGACAGGACCAAACAGGAAGGATATAACCCCACCCACTTTGCCAAAGCACAGCCCCACAGCACTAGAGGGATATCTCCAACCACCAACTTATCATCCTGAGACAAGGCCGTATAGCCCACGAAGATCTCCCCCACGGCACAACCCAGGGAGGGTGCAAACCCGGACAGGAAAATCACGTCAGTGACTCAACCCACTCAAGTGACACACCCCTCCTAGGGATGGCATGGAAGAGCACCAGTAAGCCAGTGACTCAGCCCCTGTAATAGGGTTTGAGGCAGAGAATCCAGAGGGGAACCAGCCAGGCAGAGACAGCAAGGGCTGTTCGTTGCTCCAGTGCCTTTCCGTTCACCTTCACACTCCTGGGCCAGACTGCACTCAATCAAAGGTCCTACTGAAGAGATGAATCTTCAATAAAGACATTATCGTTGTTGATAAAGCCATCTGTCATCAGGCAGTAACTCGGGTCAAGCTAATTTTTGGCTTATTTTTCAAATTGTCATGTTTTGTTTCTAAATGCCTGCACAAGAGTGAAGGATTCCCGTCAGAGAGTAACGGGTTAATGTGATTGGATGTTAATTATTTGACTAGACTACCTGTACTTGACATTGTGTTGTTATTTCGCTGACCACTAGATGGTTTAATTTTTATTTTTGGCAGTGAAACTAGGCTATTCAGGCGATAAAAAAACCTCACCCAAATGTATAGCCCTGTTGGAAAATATAAATGTACTGTTTGTTTATATTTATATATATATATTTATATATATATATATAAACATCCCCTTTTCAGGACCTTATCTTTCAAAGAAAATTTGTAAAAATCCAAATAATTTCACAGATCGTCATTATAAAAGGGGTTAAACACTGTTTCCCATCCTTGTTCAATGAACCATAAGCAATTAATGAACATGCACCTGTGGAGCGGTCGTTAAGACACTAACAGCTTACAGATGGTAGGCAATTGAGGTCACAGTTATGAAAGCGTAGGACACTAAAGAGGCCACTGACTCTGAAAAACACCAAAAGAAAGATGCCCAGGGTTCCTGCTCATCTGCGTGAACGTGCCTTAGGCAAGCTGCAAGGAGGCATGAGGACTGCAGATGTGGCCAGGGCAATAAATTGTAATGTCCGTACTATGAGACGCCTAAGACAGCGCTACAAGGAGACAGGACAGACAGATGATTGTCCTCGCAGTGGCAGACCACGTGGAACAAAACCTGCACAGGATCGGTACATCCGAACATCACATCTGCGGGACAGGTACAGGATGGCAACAACAACTGCCCGAGTTACAACAGGAATGCACAATCTCTCCATCAGTGCTCAGACTGTCCTCAATAGGCTGAGAGAGGCTGGACTGAGGGCTTGTAGGCGTGTTGTAAGGCAGGTCCTCACCAGACATCATCAGCAACAACGTCGCCAGACCAGACAGGACTGGCAAACAGTGCTCTTCATGGACGAGTCACGGTTTTGTCTAACAAGGGGTGATGTCGGATTCGCGTTTATCGTCGAAGGAATGAGCGTTACACCGAGGCCTGTACTCTGGAGCGGGATCGATTTGGAGGCGGAGGGTCCGTCATGGTCTGGGGCGGTGTGTCATTGCATCATCGGACTGAGCTCGTTGTCATTGCAGGCATTCTCAACGCTGTGCGTTACAGGGAAAACATCCTCCTCCCTCGTGTGGTACCCTTCCTACAGACTCATCCTGACATGACCCTCCAGCATGACAATGCCACCAGCCATACTGCTCGTTCTGTGCGTGACTTCCTGCAAGACAGGAATGTCAGTGTTCTGCCGTGGCCAGCGAAGAGCCCGGACCTGAATCCTGGACCTGAATCCCATTGAGCACGTCTGGGACGTGTTGGATCAGAGGGTGAGGGCTAGGGTCATTACCCCCAGAAATGTCCAGGAACTTGCGGATGCCTTGGTGGAAGAGTGGGGTAACATCTCACAGCAAGAACTGGCAAATCTGGTGCAGTCCATGAGGAGGAGATGCACTGCAGTACTTAATGCAGCTGGTGGCCACACCAGATACTGACTGTTACTTCTGATTTTGACCCCACCTTTGTTCAGGGACACATTATTCCATTTATGTTAGTCACATGTCTGTGGAACTTGTTCAGTTTATGTCTCAGTTGTTGAATCTTGTTATGTTCATAAAAATATTTGCTGAAAATAAACGCAGTGGACAGTGATAGGACTCTTTTTTGCTGAGTTTATATATATTTTTTAAATGTGAATCACATTTTTATTTGGTATACCCCTGACGGCATTACGCGTACATACTCCAGTTTGGGAATACCTGCCCTAGACAATACAGAATACACTTGTATTAGCTACTAATTAACATGCAAATCTGATTTGTAGACTAGCATCAGTTAGCCTGTAACGAGCTATTCAGCCTCGCTAGCATTATCAAATGATAACTTTACCCGGGGCTCCCGAGTGGCACAGCGGTCTAAGGCACTGTGTCTCAGTGCTAGAGGTGTCATTACAGACCCTGGTTCGATTCGAGGCTGTATCACAATCAGCCGTGATTGGGTGTCCCATAGGGCAGCACGCAATTGGCCCAGCATTGTCCGGGTTATGGTTTGGCCGGGGTAGGCCGTCATTGTAAATAAGAATTGGTTCTTAACTGGACTACCCTGGTTAAATAAAGGTAAAACAATTCAAATAACAATTCACAAACTTATATGAGCTATGCCCTAAATTGTAATGAGGTAGCTATATAGCTATGCTAATGCTAGCTAAAACGTTAGCTAGCCTGCCTCGCTTTATCAAAAAAAAGCTACCTTGTGGTTACCAGAAAGGTCTTTCCAGTATCACCCCACTGGTAGTTGCACACCTGAGCCCATGTTGTCAACAAGGCATCATGGTGCATCATCCAGAAACATACAACATATATTTTCCATAGTTGCGAGAAGTAGGGGTTCTGAGGGTACTACAGCTCACATGAAAAAAAATAAAAATCGGAATAAATGTTTTTAAAATATTCATGAAGGAACCAATGGGATGCTCGAGGGGGGTGTGGAGGAACGTGGAGGAACGCCCCTAATTAAGGGCTGCCGTTGCACACTATTGTTTTCAAAGGGATTAGTTGCTTTTTAGGGGCAGTTGCTCTTTAAGGATTAAGGCCTGCAGTCTGAGCAAGGCTTTTGTATCTCTCATTTACTCAAGTATATTTTGGTAGTTACCTATAGCTCTGTAGCAGGAGGTTCTGCAGACCAAGTTTTTCCTGGTGGTCACATGGTCATGTGAAAACAGTGGCGAAACATGACTATTGGAGATAGGCCCTTAGTTGAGGAAAAAGATCTGACGTCATACATATAGAGAACTTGGATGCCTGTGTATACAGAGCATGACATGAGACCTGTCTTTTGCAGACCTATGTAGGGGAAGCAATTACTTGATGACAGAGTCAAACGGTCCTAAACCACTCCTCGGCTGTGGTTCACAGAAGCAGCACACGTACACAACGGTTGCAAATATCAATAGCAGGAACCACGTTAGAATAAAATATGATTGGGTCGTTTCAAATAAACATTTGCCAGAACAAACAGTCACTCAAATAGTGGCCGAATAAATTCAACCACACAACTACTCACATTGTTTCAAGACCACGGACAGTATACGCTGTCAGAGAGAGAAAAAGTTGCGCTGTATTCGATGTTCTATCTCCAGCATGCAACAATAAAAAAATGCACAACACGAAATGTCATGTACCCAGTACTTCCAATTGCAACGTCATTACCTTAGTTTTAACCACACAATCAGTGATCTAAAGTTGAAGTAATATTTTACACAATGTATTCAAAATGATATGAACGAGATAGCAACAAAAAGCAAGCTGTAGATAAAAACAAAGTCCCTTCACCATTATGACTATCATTTAAAAACGTAGTCCTTTGTCCTGTCCTTCTTTATGAAATGGGCAATGGCAGGTTCATATAGCTTGTCTTTTGATTTTAAATCTGAAATAAGTTATTTTTCGATTGAGGTCAAAGCCAGGGCTGACAGTCAGGCCTGTCCAGTGGTGTTCCTGGAATATGTCTTGAAAATGTTCTTTCTACTGATGCAGTGGACACTGGAATGGTGAAAACTAGACAGGTAAGCAGATACAATTGGTGCATACTATCAATTAGTCTCTTCTGCTGGAGAAAGTGGAGCAGATCAGCCAGGCTCTTACCCTCGAAGTCAGACATTGAGTATATAACGGTGAGTTCTGTTTTAAGCCGCGGCAAATCAAAATTAGGGCCATAGTTTTCCTCGAGACTTGAGAATGCAACGTTTGGAAAGTTTGGTGTTTCCCTATATATTGATAACTTTTGTGGGTCAAGGAGGGCAAGGAACATGAGCCTTTCATGGTCATTGAACCTGTTTATTAGCTGACTGACAATGTTGTCGATGATCGCACTGTGTAGCTGTTGGTACTGCCCGCGAACGTCTCCTTGTATATGTGTCCTGCGCCCCCGTCGGAACTCCGGTCTCACTCACAGTGTCCTCGTAGATGGAATCGAATTTTCCTTTCCCCCCCTCTGTGGTGTTGCAGAAGTCATCCACACTGGACAAGCAGAACGACATGTCAAACTCCCTGTTCTGCAATATTCCAAAAAAGCACGTCGGAGTATGCAAATACAGAGTAGGAAGCAGAACTCGAAGCTTGTCATGTGGATCATGTATCCATCTGCGCAGTGAACGGTGTCTTCATCAAAGTCATCGTGATGGTTCACTATGTATTCGAATAGTTTGATGAGTTCCGCCTTTTTTTCCCCACACACAGTGCAAACTAAGTTTGAGGAGAAGTTCCATCGTATTGGCGCCACGCTGGGTAGTCTTCGCTGGCATATTTCATCCAGTAGTTTTGTTCGTTAGACAGCGGCCCCATCGTAACACTGCCACAACTTTGACCGTGCATTCACACTCCTCTAGAAAGCTGATAATTCGGACAGCAACCGGTTCTGCCCGTTTATCCTCAGTTATATCCTCAAATTTGAATAACCTTTCATTCACACCACCATCGGTAGAGTAACGCAACACATAAGACATTTGGGCTACATTGCTGATGTCTGTCGTCTCGTCAACCATGATGGTTACAAAGGGGGTTTACTTAAATGTTTCCTTCATGACATCAGTCAATACATTTGAGACCGTGTGTATCAGGTCATTTGGGATTTTGCTGGAAGTGCCTGTGAACACGGTAGCCATTGCCAAATGGCAGTTTAACGTGCTGTTATACTCAGCCAAGAAATCCAGTGTTTCCAAGTAGTTTCCCTTATTAGCTGATTCTTTACCCTCATCATGACCTCTGAATGCTAATTATTGCTTGCCTAAAAACACAACCGTATGAATAAGTCGCTTTAGAATCTCCCTGTTGTGCCTGACTTTATCATTGCGAGCAAGTGTCTCATTGCACCGCCGCTCGTTAAGAAGAAACTCAACTCGTTAAATTGTGGCGCAGTGTTATGATGGGGCCGCAGTCATGGCCTCTGGAATAAACGCCGTACAAACCAAGGTGAAAGAAACTTCCAGCAAACTCTGTTCATTCATTGCTATGCGCACTCTCTTAATCTGGTGATGTCACAAGGTGCTGGTAAACTAAAAGAATGCAAGATTTTTTTTCTCTCATTTTGGTGGCCTAGCAGCATTTTTCTCAAGATCTGTGTCCCCCCCCAAAAATGTAACTCACTGTAGCTCGCAGGTGTGAAGTTGAGTTTTTGTGTCGACGTGCTGACTTTGTCAAACAGTCTAAATCTTTGAAACCAATTGTCCAGGTTGAGCTATTATCAGTGCTGAAGAGTAGGCAATTCCAACAGTAAAGCTTTTTTTGTTGGCTCACAGCCACGGATAGTGCTCATAATTATTAACTTGAAAATGCCTTTCAAAACTCTTTCCACCAAATCAGGCAGTGCAGGAGTTGGTCTCCCGGTCTGTACAAGATTACATTTTTAATTCAAAGTTTGTCTTGAAAAGGGCGATGCTAACAATTTAGCCACCTAATCGTCCTTGATTACTCTCTCTGCAGTTGCCATCGTTACATACACTCGCTGCAAAAAAACTAGCCAGCTAGCTAGGTTCAAGTGTGAGAAAACAAGAGACGGCTCGCTATTGGCTCTGAATTAGTGACGTATACATCATACAATTGTCCCACCTATTACAAGACAATTTCTGATTGGTTGATTTTACTGTCATTCCAAAATGCTGCTCTAATTGAAGTCGATATAAACGACATTGGCTGGTACTTTCTATTCAAAGCCTGAGGGTCTGGCCAATGAGCATTGAGCGCAGCTAGATTATTTTTTACTAAGGGACTACCAAAGAAAAATTCTGATTGGATATTTTTTCTCTTGGATATTAACCCTTCTTTTTCCAATACAAACTGAAGAAATTCAAAAGGAAGATCATTACAATTAAGACAAATAAATATTAAATCAATGAAAACTAAATGACATAATATATAAAAATATATACAGATTTGTATCTATCCTTAGGCACTCTCTGAGGGCATAGAGGGGGGTCCTGACGGTTCCTCACTGTGTGAAAACCCCTGGTCCTAACCACAAGCTGTAGTAGCCACAACTGGGGCCTGTTCAGGAAGGGGTTCGATTAATCTCGCCCGGGCGCCCATGTAGGACTGTTTTACATTGGCTGAAAGTTGATTGCATTCGATTTGGAATGGGGCTGCCTCCCGGGTATGAGCCAGGTGTCCTGTTTAAAGCTCACAGCGAAGTCGGCCCAAAACAAAAGTGACCCAATTAAGAAGGATACTCCTTTCGGCCAGTGATTTGATGGGCCTTTGCCCGCTGCCCCGCAGCTCAGTATAATCGAATCCACCCAAGGATGTTGTTACAGAATGTTCAGATTCATTGGGAAAGACGGGCTCATTAGCATGGCTCGAACTGAATAAATAGAATAACAAACACATCAAACACATGGTTTCCATGAGTTATACCATTCCAGCGATGAAAATGTGGGTTAAAAAGTAAATAAAAGTATGAGTTTTTTTTTCCACAGGCCGCAATCACACCATTCTTGAATGTTTCACATCATTGAATACCGCCCTGCATGATCTTGATAACTTCTAAACATGGAGATGTGTTAATTCAGGGATGCATCCGTCTGCTCACAGTATTACTGTGAAATAAACATATTGAGAGCTTGAATCATCATTGAGTAGTTACTTGGTGAAAAGCTCTATTATTCATGTTTTGTAGTGACTATGATTATAGCCTTATATTTTACATGGTCAAAGTATGATTTGATCCGATGTTCTACAATACTGACATCTGTGTAGATATTTTTTTCAAAACTAATGTGTGGTACTGTGCTCTATAATCACCAAGTCTAACGGTTGTATATTGAATAACAATGTTTGTAGTGAAACAAGAACATATTACAACTTTATTCACAATTCCAAAATAACAATGAATGACAGCATTGTCAGAATGAAAGTTACAGGTTGTGCCTGTAACCTGCATCCAACCAGGGGGCTAATTTAAGGGAGGGGGGGGGTTGTAGGTCTCCTCAAATTTTTTGATTTACTATTATTTTTATTACTGGCCAATCTATCCCCTGTATGAATAAAATTAATTTTGTTTTCCATTTTTGTTACATGCACATTATTCATACACAGTATTTTTTATACAAGGTATTACATGTCAGAAATAGTTTGATATACACATTACACCTGAAATGGTACTCAGGCATTTCCGGTATGCATGATATGGTGTTTTCAGTCCTAACTATTACACAGATTATGAGTTTCTAATCCCACCCCTCAGTTACTCTCAGCCCATCCCACCTGCCTCCATATCTTGATTTCCATGTACCATATATTTCCAATATATATTTTGATCCCTTCCAACATTAGAAAGAAGAGAAATGGTCATTTCCAATGATAGGCAATTCTTGTTATAGTCAAACCAACGCCGCAGCCTCTTGACAACCCTGAAACATATGGATTCTAAAATGGGTGAAATCCTTATATTTCTTGCCACATTTCCCACAGACGTGGGGTTCGGTGACAGAGTGAAGTTTCACTATGTGGGTTTTAAGGTAGGATGCCAGAGCAAAGGTTTTTTCACAGTGATCACAGGTGAACGGCTTCTCTCCGGTGTGCAAGGCCGCATGGACTTTATATGATTCGTGTTGATAGAAACCCTTGCCACATTTGTCACAGGTATAAGTTGGGTCTTCGGTGTGGGTGCGTTCATGTCTCTTGAGCCCACGTTCACCTTTGAAGCCTTTCCCACAGTGGCTGCACACGAATGGCTTGCTGGTCAGGTGCGAAGCTTGATGAATCTTGAGGTAATAAGACCGGATAAAGGTCATTGGGCATTTGTCGCAAGAATACGGCTTGGAATCCGTGTGTGTCTTCTTATGGTCGTTAAGAGTATACTTGGTTTTGAAACACATCTGACATTGAGGGCACTGGAATGCTCTCTCTTCTGAATGAACACTTGCGTGGATTTTCAAATTTTTATTCTCTGCGAAACACTTCCCACATGTGGGACATTGGAATGGCTTCTCTCCCCTATGGACTGATGCTTGGTGCCGTTTGAGCTCAGAAGGGGTCTTGAAACCTTTCCCACACAATTCACAACGGTGAGCTCCTCCTCCACTGTGAGTTAGCTGGTGATTCTTGAGGTATTTCAACTTAACAAAGGTTTTTGGACATTTGTCACACGCATATGAATCTGAATTGTGCAACATTGTGTGTTCCTTGAGACCACTTTTACTTTTAAAACACTTCTGACACACGAGGCATCGAAATGGTTTCTCTGTTGAATGAACGCTTGCGTGAGTGTCCAAATAATGCTTTGTTGCAAAGCACTTCCCACATGTTGGACACTCAAGCGGCTTCTCTCTTCTGTGGACCACTGCTTGGTGTATTCTGAGCTTCCAAGCAGTCGGGAAACATTTCCCGCATAATTCACAACAATAAGGTCTCTCTCCTGTGTGAGTCTGTTGATGCAGTTTTAAATTACTTGAATTCTTAAAAACCTTACCGCAGTCCAGACAGTGGTGCTCTTTCCTGGTGGTGGTAGTCTGGTTTTTCTTTATGTTGGGCCTTGGCTTTATGTTGTGAACATATTTGTCATTCGAGGTTTGTCCAGCTTTAGCATTCTCCTCCCATTGGTCATCAGAGTTTTCCTCACTTCCGTCTGATTCTGCCGCTGTGGGTTGCGCTTCTATTCTCTTCTTCTTCCTCCTGGGTCTGGTGGACACCACAGAGTCCCCACCTGGAGTTTGGGGGTCTGTACTTGGGGCCTGATTGTCTGTAGGCCTGCTTACTGGATTTTTGTCTGTAGGCCTGCTTGCTGCCTGTTTGTCTGTAGGCCTGCTTGCTGCCTGTTTGTCTGTAGGCCTGCTTGCTGCCTGTTTGTCTGTAGGCCTGCTTGCTGCCTGTTTGTCTGTAGGCCTGCTTGCTGCCTGTTTGTCTGTAGGCCTGCTTGCTGCCTGTTTGTCTGTAATAGCCACCTGTTTGATAGACTCAATGAGTGAGGAGGAAGGTATTTTAGCTAGAGATATAAATGACTGTTCCAACGCTATGGTTTTAGCTCTGATCGTGGTCTCCTTCTTGACATTTGTAGTGTTGTCAGCCTTACCACTGGGAGTTGGCAAGTCAACCTGGGGAAAAAAAAGGGTTGCAATTTTTTGAATTATAACTCAGTCGCAGAGCAGCACCCAAGGGTACAACGGCAGTAGCAGTCAGTCCTGGGATTCAAGGATAATAATAGTAAAAGTCTCATTCTCACAGATAACGTCAACCCCATGTAAACATGTAAAATATAACAAACCTGAAAATCCTCTGCAAACTCTGGTGATAATGGTGCTTCTGTCCATTCCTCCTCTTCCTCTGTCCCTGGGGTTATTTCCACTGTATTTTCAGGTACTTCCTTACTAACAGTCATCTCCAATAGCTTCATTTTCAGAGATTTCATCTCACTTTGACTCTGGCATATCTCTGAACGCAGTGCTTCAGTGCCTTTAGAGATCAACTGGTTGATTTTGGTGAGAGTCTGTTTCACGAACTGTTTCATCACACATGTCAACTGGACCTAGAATCAGAGAACAGATATACACTTATTTTTCATTCCACAACAACCTTTTTTCAAGCTGTTGATGTTTGTCATCATGGAGCAGGGTTGCCATGTCATCGGTTCTCTTGCCAAATTAGCCTATTTGAAAATCGTGTTGCGGGTTTTGTGTTTTTGGGCTACTTTATATACTGTATATAAGCTTCCTTTTCTGAGATTTAATCCCACTTTGACTCTGGCATATCTCTGAAAGCAGTGCTTCAGTGCCTTTAGAGATCAACTGGTTGATTTTGGTGAGAGTCTGTTTGCTGCCTGTTTGTTGTCTGTAGGCCTGCTTGCTGCCTGTTTGTGATTGTGTAATATATATATAAAAAAACATAGTGGGGAGAACAAGTATTTGATAACCTGCAAAATCGGCAGTGTTTCCTACTTACAAAGCATGTAGAGGTCTGTCATTTTTTATCATAGGTACACTTCAACTGTGAGAGACGGAATCTAAAACAAAAATCCGGAAAATCACATTGTATGATTTTTAAGTAATGAATTTGCATTTTATTGCATGACATAAGTATTTGATACATCAGAAAGCGCTGGCTTGAGCAGGGGGACCTTGTGTGCGCTGCAGGATTTTAATCCATGACGGCGTAGTGTGTTACTAATGGTTTTCTTTGAGACTGGTCCCAGCTCTCTTCAGTTCATTGACCAGGTCCTGCCGTGTGTTCTGGGCTGATCCCTCACCTTCCTCATGATAATTGATGCCCCACGAGGTGAGATCTTGCATGGAGCCCCAGACCGAGGGTGATTGACCGTCATCTTGAACTTCTTCCATATTCTAATAATTGCGCCAACAGTTGTTTCCTTCTCACCAAGCTGCTTGCCTATTGTCCTGTAGCCCATCCCAGCCTTGTGCAGGTCTACAATTTTATCCCTGATGTCCTTATAAAGCTCTCTGGTCTTGGCCATTGTGGAGAGGTTGGAGTCTGTTTGATTGAGTGCGTGGACAGGTGTCTTTTATACAGGTAACGAGTTCAAACAGGTGCAGTTAAGAGGTAATGAGTGGAGAACAGGAGGGCTTCTTAAAGAAAAACTAACAGGTCTGTGAGAGCCGGAATTCTTACTGGTTGGTAGGTGATCAAATACTTATGTCATGCAATAAAATGCATATTAATAAAATTAATTACTTAAATCATACAATGTGATTTTCTGGATTTTTGTTTTAGTTTCCGTCTCTCACAGTTGAAGTGTACCTATGATAAAAATTACAGACCTCTACATGCTTTGTAAGTGGGAAAACCTGCAAAATCGGCAGTGTATCAAATACTTGTTCTCCCACTGTATATAGCATCCATGCTGCCATGGCATTTTTCTTAAAAAAAAAAAAATCACAGATTTAATTTCGCTGTGCTGCTGACTATTAGGCAGTCTGTTGCTGAGTGAATGGTGGGGAGGGCCGGAGTGGTGTTTGTGCTGAGACAGTGTTTCCCAAACTCAGGCCTGGGGCCCCCCTGATAACGAGTTGGTTACTATAATTCAAAAAACTAAAATGGGGGGAGGCATAGTTTGGGAAACCCTGAGAGATCGCAGAGTCACGTGAGTGAGTGGAGGCGGAGCAGCACGCGGGCACGTCGTGACAACTTTTCACCAGTTGTAGGTAGGCTATTTAGAGCGTCATTATGGAGACACTATTTCCAACGCTTTTTCCATTAAACATATTAACGCTCTAGAACTGATGCATATCAAGTAATAATGGCAACAAAGTACTGGAAAACGACTTTAGGAGCAATAGAGTGCATTAGATACAGTTGCTTGGAGGTGGTTTAAACTGGACTTCGCTTAAAGAAAACCGTATCATGCAAAGGGTTTCACTCAGTTCTTGGGTCTCGAGCACCGCGTGAGTAGAACTTTGAAATGGAAGTTATGGAACTCCCTTGCGTGCTTCTGTTACGGGGAAAAGTCCACAATGAAACTAACATTAAATGTGGAGAATGATACATTTGCATCTGTTGGCCATCAAGTAGCCTAATAATCAAATACAGCCTACCATTTGATACAATAAATATGTTGAAATGATGATCACTGGAGTCATTGCAAATCAATTTGTGCCACTTGTGTAGCGTACTTAGAGCTGGCAAACAGATTCAATAAATAGCCTATACATTTATTTATCGTTGTTGTAGCCTCGCGTTATTATGCAATTATTAATGGCCATCTTTAGTTAATTAAAATTGGAAGTTATCAATTGTGGTCATTGTCACTGCTCTATCACAATTGCCAATAAACTGTTGTTAGAATGCAATTAACGGTATCAATCAGATTAGGCTAGGGGTCAAAAAAACAAACACTGGCTGTTGTTGACAAGCATATTCAGTTCGTATCCATATTATGAATCACATTTGAATCAGTAATTAAAATTACGACCCCAGCCTATTCCAGCAGGCTATTTTTATTTATTTATTTTTCCTTTATTTAAATAGGTAAGTCGGTTAAGAACAAATTCTTATTTACAATGACGGCCTAGGAACAGTGGGTTAACTGCCTGTTCAGGGGCAGAACGACAGATTTGTACCTTGTCAGCTCGGGGGTTTGAACTTGCAACCTTCCGGTTACTAGTCCAACGCTCTAACCACTAGGCTACCCTGCCGCAATTGGGCAACACAAATACTTCTTACCTCGAATCGCCTCACTATTCATGCGGAATAAATGAGTCTGTCATTTTTAACTAAGCAAGCTGCTAAATAGTTCAGTTTAGGCTACATCTTGCCTACGCTACTGTTGGCCATCTGAAATGAGATGCAGGCCTATCAGGGGCTACTGTCTCTGTGACCTGCATCTAGCTAAGCAAACCATGGCAACGTTGAATTAATTATATACACCAATATTTTAGAAATGACAAGTGAATCTCGCAAATAGGCAATTTATAGCAGTTTGTGGTCTTCACATCTGGCACATAACGGCACAATTGCCAGAAAATAGCCAAACGAATTGTGATTCTTGCGCAGAGACTTCGAGATCCTCTGTCCAACTTCCATCACTCAAACTCTACTGTTGGATTTATCTATAGTTATGCACATGTGCAAAGGCAATTTATTTACAATTATAAACTGAGTGGTTTGACACCTGAATGCTGATTGGCTGACAGCCGTGGTATGTCAGACATTTATTTTTACTGGTCTAATTATGTTGGTAACCAGTTTATAATAGCAATAAGGCACTGCGTTGCGTTGTGCATAAGAACTGCCCTTAGTGGTGGTATATTGACCATATACCAAACCCCCTTTGGCATTAATGCTTAATAATTTCAGTCAAATCAACATCCATTGATGTAAAATGATCTGGCAAATTTGCAGTCTATCACAGTGCAATCCGTTTTGTCACCAAAGCCCCATATACTACCCACCATTGCGACCTGTACGCTCTCATTGGCTGGCCCTCGCTTCATACTCGTCGCCAAACCCCCTGGCTCCATGTCATCTACAAGACCCTGCTAGGTAAAGTCCTCCCTTATCTCAGCTCGCTGGTCACCATAGCATCTCCCACCTGTAGCACACGCTCCAGCAGGTATATCTCTCTAGTCACCCCCAAAACCAATTCTTTCTTTGGCCGCCTCTCCTTCCAGTTCTCTGCTGCCAATGACTGGAACGAACTACAAAAATCTCTGAAACTGGAAACACTTATCTCCCTCACTAGCTTTAAGCACCAACTGTCAGAGCAGCTCACAGATTACTGCACCTGTACATAGCCCACCTATAATTTAGCCCAAACTACCTCTTTCCCTACTGTATTTATTTTATTTATTTATTTTGCTCCTTTGCACCCCATTATCTTTATTTCTACTTTGCACATTCTTCCATTGCAAATCTACCATTCCAGTGTTTTACTTGCTATATTGTATTTACTTTGCCACCATGGCCTTTTTTTGCCTTTACCTCCCTTATCTCACCTCATTTGCTCACATCTTATATAGACTTGTTTATACTGTACTATTGACTGTATGTTTGTTTTACTCCATGTGTAACTCTGTGTCGTTGTATGTGTCGAACTGCTTTGCTTTATCTTGGCCAGGTCGCAATTGTAAATGAGAACTTGTTCTCAACTTGCCTACCTGGTTACCTAATAAAGGTGAAATAAAAAAATAAAAAATAAAGGTTGAATTATGTTTTTTTTCTTGCACATATTCAGATTCCTTTATTACATCACGTTAACTCGCTATAACGTTTTTTTTTGTCTTACTTCGATATTTAAATGATAATGCCAGAGAAGCCGGTGTTTGGAGGATATATTGGCACGGGTGTTGTTTCGTCTCGGGCCGGCAAACCGTGCCAATATATCCACCCAAAAACACCAGCTTCGAGGGTATTATCACTTTTTTATATACATGGATGGTTGTTAAGGCATTCAATTTAAAGTCATAGATTTAGCCAGTGGTAACTTGTGGAATAGACACTGGCTGGAATGCAGTTTTAACCAATCAGCATTCAGGATTAGACCCACCCGTTGTATAATCATTCCTAATTCACTCGATAATGTTATTCAATTAAAATAAATTGTATTTCCTGGGAGGTGACTTCATGTGTGGTGAAGAATGGTACATACAAGACACATAACATAACACAAAAACATGTAGGCTACAGTACAATACAACAACAAAAAAACGTATATTAAGGAATTTGATGGATGTTGGCACAAAACTAGAAGCTGCTCTCAGATTTTTTTTTAATGGAGAAAGTGTTTATTGGTTCAAATGTGGCAGCTCTCTTGGCTGCCAGAAAAAAAAGACATTGGGCTAGTTTTCCCGGCATGTGGGCGGGTTTTCAGAAATATTAACACAACCTGGCAACTCTACCCTGGATGCAGTTTCCTTTAGACGGGCCAGCAGCAAAGTAAAAATGGGCTTTATCGTAAAAATGTATGAAAACACAGCATTAGGGTTAGCAGTGTGGTTAATGTTATGTTTAAAATCAGATTTGATGACATTGTGGCCGTGCCAGCTAGTGACCACTCTGCAGAGCTGCCTCCAGTATTTTATTTATTTATTTAACCTTTATTTAAACTACAGTACATGAGTCTTCTCAATAAATGCCAACCTGCACTATCAATAGCAAACTAATTAGCACATACGTTAACAGTTTGAACTTGTAGAAGCAAAGTTAGCCACTTACTTTAACCTCCAACTTGGATTCTCTTTCAAATTCCCCCGTCTCCCCTGCATCAATGTCTGTCCTGTCTTGTGTGGAAAAGACTAAGACCGCCATACATTTATCAATTTCATCCTCCAACGACGTCATTAATTCATCCATAACAAAGACCAACTCATTATGGTAAGGATCAGGCTGCCACATCTTGTATTTGATAGTTAATTAGCTATCAACCGCTAACGTTAAAATGTTAAGCACAACAACCACAGCCCGTTTGACGCCAACGGATGTATTCTTCTACGAGAAGCTTGACATTGCTGTATATTATATTGAAAGGCGCGTTACTGCCACCTGCTGTACTGGATGTTAACACGTAGTCCCTCCTCCAACAGCCTCGTGCGCCCTCTAATGGTCGGTCTTGTAGCACGTTCTCTGCAACTTCGCATCGAAACAACGAAGGAAATAATGCAGTCTTTCGCTGTAAAGGTGTTTTCTTCATAGCACACATTCGGGGAAAATTATTTCCATAAAATAATGTGATATCTCAATGCACCGCAACGAATAATGTCCCATTCGGTGAGCAAGGCATCTATTCCTGTCGAGTCATCATAATGACTTGGATTTGCAATATCCAGCTGACTCACACACTGCAATCATTGATTGCTCTCTATTTTAATGTCTACGTATTAAGGAACAGTATCATTGAAGCATAATGTATGCCTTATATAGCGATGCCTGTCTTGATGCTGAATGAACCAGACACTGGTTCCACGCGTTTCCCTTTCTAAGAGGTAAGTATATACCGCCACCTGTTGTGCACTACTAGATAGTGCAATGACCTTGCTAAAGGGTCTGTAGACGGTGCTTTCCTGATGAAGTCACATGGTCATGTGAAAACTCCTGGTCCTAACCACAAGCTACAGGGGCCACAACTGGGGCCTGTTCAGAGAGATGTTGTTACAGAAAGTTACATTCAGAAACATGTTGTGTAGAACAGATATGATTGGTTGTTAGAATAAGGAATCGTGTCAGCTTTATTCATTCTATTTCTATAGGCAACTGTCAGAATGTTTCACATCATTGAATACAGCCCTGCATGATCTCGATGACTTCTAAACACGGAGATGTGTTACTTCAGGGAGGGTGTCAAGTCTGCTTACAGTATTACTGTGAAATAAACCTATTGAGGGCTTGAGTCATCATTGAGTAGTTACTGGGTGAAAGTCTCTTATTCATGTTTTGTAGTGGCTATCATTATAGCCTTATATTTTACATGTTCAACATATGATTTTTTTTTCAGATGTTCATCTATTCAACAATACTAATAATCTGTCTAAAAAAATTACTTAAAAACAAATGTGTAGTACTGCGCTCTATCATAGCCAAGTCTAAAGGTTGTATATTGATTAACAAGTAAACATACATGTTTGTAGTGAAACAAGAACATTACAACTTTAATCACAATTCCAAAATAACAATGAATGACAAATCATTGTCAGAATGAAAGTTACAGGTTGTGCCTTTAACCTGCATCCAACCAGAGGTGCAATTTAAGAGTTATAGATCCCCTGGTATGGTTTTATTACTGGCCAAGTCTGTAGACATAAAAAAAACAATCTATTCAAAACAAATGTTATTGGTACTGTGCAAGGAAACATGCATGTTTGTAGTGAAAACACAACATATTACATCTTATAACAAACAATAAGTCGTCAAACCAACGCTGCAGCCTCCTCTTGACAACCCTGAAACATATGGATTCTGAAATGGGTGAAATCCTTATATTTCCTGCCACATTTCCCACAGACGTGGGGTTTGGTGACAGAGTGATGATTTGCGATGTGGGTTTTAAGGTAGGACGCCAGAGCAAAGGTTTTACTGCAGTAATCACAGGTGAACGGCTTCTCTCCGGTGTGCAAGGCCGCATGGACTTGAAACGATTCATGTTGATAGAAACCCTTGCCACATTCGTCACAGGTATAAGTTGGGTCTTCGGTGTGGGTGCGTTCGTGTCCCTTGAGCCCACGTTCACCTTTGAAGCCTTTCCCACAGTGGCTGCACACAAATGGCTTGCTGGTCAGGTGCGAGATCTCATGCCTTCTGAGGTAATGTGACCGGATAAAGGTCATTGGGCATTTGTCGCAAGAATATGGCTTGGAATCCGTGTGCGTCTTCTTATGGGCATTAAGAGTATACTTGGTTTTGAAACACATCTGACATTGAGGGCACTGGAATGCTCTCTCCCCTGAATGAACACTTGTGTGAATTTTCAAATTTGTCTTTGTTGCGAAGCATTTCCCACATGTGGGACATTGGAATGGCTTCTCTCCCCTATGGACTGATGCTTGGTGTTGTTTGAGCTGAGAAGGAGTCTTGAAACCTTTCCCACACAATTCACAACGGTGAGATCCTCCTCCACTGTGAGTTAGCTGATGATTCTTGAGGTATTTCAACTTAACAAAGGTTTTTGGACATTTGTCACACGCATATGAATCTGAATTTGAATTGTGCATCGTTGTGTGTTCCTTGAAGCCCTTTTTACTTTTAAAACACTTCTGACACACGAGGCATCGGAACGGTTTCTCTGTTGAATGAACGCTTGCGTGAGTGTCCAAATAACTCTTTGTTGCAAAGCACTTCCCACATGTTGGACACTCAAGTGGCTTCTCTCTTCTGTGGACCACTGCTTGGTGTATTCTGAGCTTCCAAGCAGTCGGGAAACATTTCCCGCACAATTCACAACAATAAGGTCTCTCTCCTGTGTGAGTCTGTTGATGCAGTTTTAAATTACTTGAATTCTTAAAAACCTTACCGCAGTCCAGACAGTGGTGCTCTTTCCTGGTGGTGGTAGTCTGGTTTTTCTTTATGTTGGGCCTTGGCTTTATGTTGTGAACATATTTGTCATTCAAGGTTTGTCCAGCTTTAGCATTCTCCTCCCATTGGTCATCAGCGTTTTCCTCACTTCCGTCTGATTTTGCCGCTGTGGGTTGCGCTTCTATTCTCGTCTTCTTCCTCCTGGGTCTGGTGGACACCCCAGAGTCCCCACTGGGAGTTTGTGGGTCTGTACATGGGGCCTGATCGTCTGTAGGCCTGCTCGCTGACTGTTTGTCTGTAGGCCTGCTTGCTGCCTGTTTGTCTGTAATAGCCACCTGTTTGATAGACTCAATGAGTGAGGAGGAAGGTATTTTAGCTAGAGATATAAATGACTGTTCCAACGCTATGGTTTTAGCTCTGATCGTGGTCTCCTTCTTGACATTTGTAGTGTTGTCAGCCTCACCACTGGGAGTTGGCACGTCAACCTGGGGGGAAAAAAGCATTGCAATTTTTTAGAATTGTAACTCAGTAGCAGAGCAGCGCCCAAGGGTACAACGGCAGTACCAGGATTTATTTAACAAGGCAAGTCAGTTAAGAAAAAAATCGTATTTTCAATGACAATTGAACTGGTTAACTGCCTTGTTCAGGGGCAGAACAAACAATTTTTACCTTTACCTTGTCAGCTCAGGGATTCGATCTTGCAACCTTCTGGTTACTAGTCCAATGCTCTAACCACTAGGCTACCTGCCACCCAGGATAATAATAGTAAAAGTCTCATTCTCACAGATAACGTCAACACCATGGTCGGACTGCACAATTCTTGTAAACATGTCAAATATAACAAACCTTAAAATCCTCTGCAAACTCTGGTGATAATGATCCTTCTGTCCATTCCTCCTCTTCCTCTGTCCCTGGGGGTTCTTTCCACTGTATTTTCAGGTACTTCCTTACTAACAGTCATCTCCAATAGCTTCATTTTCAGAGATTTCATCTCACTTTGACTCTGGCATATCTCTGAACGCAGTGCTTCAGTGCCTTTAGAGATCAACTGGTTGATTTTGGCGAGAGTCTGTTTCACGAACTTTTTCATCACACATGTCAACACGACCTACAATAAGAGAACAGGATACTTATGATTAACACGGAAGATAACATTTCGTATTTGTAGAAGTAAAGTCGGCCACTTACTTTTAGCAACTTGGATTCTCTTTCAATTTCCCCTGTCTCTCCTGCATCAATGTCTGTGCTGTATTGTGTTGAGGAGACCGACAACGCCATACATTTGCAAATTTCCTCCTCCAACGACATGATTAATTCATCCATAATAGAGACCAACTCATTGTGGAAAGGATCGGGCTGCCACATCTTGAATTTGGTAGTTAATTATGAACCGCTATGTTACATTTTTAACAAAAAAACGGATGAAATTGAACACACAGATATTTCAACGACAGTACAGTAGATATATCCTTCTGCCAGCTTGACATGACAGAGAAAGGTGCGTTACTGCCACCTGCTGTACTGGATGTCAAAACTTAGTCCCTCCTCCAACAGCCTCATGCGCCCTCTAGTGGTCCATCTTTATTTTTTGTAATTTAGCAGACGCAATTAACCAGAGCGATTTACAGGAGCAATTAGGGTTAAGTGCCTTGCTCAAGGATACTTAAAATAACAAATTTAATAAAAAATGATATTTTTTTCACCTAGTCAGCTCATGGATTTGAACCAGCAACCTTTTGGTTACTGGCCAAACGCTCTTAACTGCTAGGCCACCATCTTGTAACATGAGCCCTGCAAATTTTCCATCAAAACATTGAAGAAAATAGAGTAGTGGAGGTGTCATATAACACCTATCGGTCCAACAGGGAAATGGTTCCAATCATTTTTAAACCATTCATTTTTCCCATAGAGAATTTTAGAAACACTTAAAATAAGGGAAGTGTTTCGTGTAGGCTTATGTTTTGGTAACCATGTAATCTCTCTCGGACAAGGTGACTTTTATTAATATATTCTGTTCTATTTACTCTGGATTCTAAAATGTTAATTAGTATCGAAGTAGACATCATCCCTGCAAGTTCATGCACATCTTCTCCAGCTGACACCTTTGCTAACAGGTATTGTGTCAATTGAAAACTTTCACAAGACAGTTCACAGAATTGTCAATTTAATGAAATGTAGCCAATTTATTTATTACTACATGTAGCTAACATTAGATAGCTAATGCAGAGATGCTTACCTTTGCCTCTGTTTTGGCAGTCTCGTTCAGGTCATCATGGCTTTTGTAGCCACATTAGCAGCTAATTAGCATTTCATTTTTGAGGGTAAATACAAAAGTCACCATGTCCTAGAGAGATTTACATGGTTATCAAAACGTCACACCAGGGTAAGCCTACACGAAACACAGCCCTTAATTTGAAGTGTTTCTAAAATCCCCTATTAGAATAATGATTGGATCTATTTCCTTGTTTGACCGCTATGTTTGATAGGTAATATGATTCATACTGTGTACTATATAATGGAGTCTTTCACTGTAAAAATATTTTCTTCATAAGCACAATTTTGGGCAAAATTGTTTCCATTAAATAATGTGATATTTCAATACACAGCAACTGATAATGTCCCATTCAGTGACCAAGGCATCTACCCCTGCCGAGTCATCATAATGACTTGGATTTGCAATATCCAGCTGACTCACACACTGCAATCATTGATTGCTCTCTATTTTAATATTTATGCATTATTAATGAACAGTGTCATTGTAACATAATGCATGCCTTATATAGTGCTACCTGTCTGGATGCTGAATGAACCAGAAACTGTAAGCTCTCTATGATTGAAATTCCCAGTGGTGTAATGTACAGATCCGCCCCTTTCTTTCCAATTTTCGCTTAAGTAAAAATGATTTAAAGTACTTTAAAGTATTTTGGAGGGGTATCTGTACTTTACTTTACTATTTATATTTTTTGACAATTATTACTTTTACTTCACTACATTCCGAAATAAAATTATGTACTTTTTATTCCATACATTTTCCCTGACACCCAAAAGTACTCGTTACATTTTGAATTCTTAGCAGGACAGAAAATGGGCCAATTCGCTTATCAAGAGAACATTCCTGGTCATCTCTACTGCCACTGTTCTGGCGGACTCACTAACACAAATGCTTTGTTTTTAAATTCTGTCTGAGTGTTAGAGTGAGACCCTGGCTATCCGCAAATAAAAATAAATAAAATAAAATTGTGCCTTCTGGTTTAATATAAGGATTTTTTTTTTTTTTTATTGTAAAAACTTTTGATACTTAAGTATATTTTAGCAACTACATTTAATTTGGATACTTAAGTATATTTAAAACAAAATACTTTTAGACCTTTACTCAGGTAGTATTTTACTGGGTGACTTTCACTTTTACTTGAGTCATTTTCTATTAAGGTATCTTTACTTTTACTCAAGTATGTTAAATTTTTGTACTTTTTTCACCCATGGAAATTCCTAGTTTCAAAGCGTTTATATTAAGTTGTGGTATATGGTAGAAGTATGCATATAAATCAAGGCCCATTCTCGGAAATCAGTGACAATTGTTCTGTTGATTGATTGGATTGATTCTGGAGAGAAAGCGCGCTACCACACTTGCATATAGCAATTTTGCTCGCTTGACCTTATGCAGTTCACCTTTAAAAAAGTGGGCGTGTATTTCGAATTGGTTGCAAAAGAAAAACGGAGCTTTATATTGTCGCAAACCCGTGTGTCGCGAAGCAAGCCGCCCGTGTGAAGATGGCGGCTGAGCTGCACCCGTGTAGCGGAAAGCTAATCGGACTGTCGAATTCGAACCGAACCGCTCAGCGGAACCAACCAGTCCAGGAGTTTAACCACGGGTTGGTTCTAAGCAGAGAGCCACTGAAAGACCGTGATGTATTCACCGTCCGTATTGACAAGAAGGTAAATAGAACTGTCACTTTCGGGAGGGGGAGAGTGCAGCTAACGCGTTAGTGCCAGTGGGGACGGGGTCTCTTGTCCGCAGTGGTGTTTGGGCGTGCGCTGTATGACAATCAAGCAGTACGGGATTTACAGCTATAATTTTAGTTAAATCCTGTCCAAAATGCACTAACATGTTTTTTTTAATGTTCTATTGACAATTGAAAGTGTTTACCATAATTAGCGAGTTAGCATAGGGTGTAGTTTGTGTGGTCCCGTTAATGTTTTTGAAGGTGGCTAGCTACGTTATGCTTGTTAGCCATCTAAACTAGCTATCTTTGCTACCGATTGCCAGTCTAGCTCTACAGTAGTTATCTGAGTTATAGCTAACGTTAGCCGTACTAGCGAGCTTTTTTTTGTGTGTTGATCGAACCAGTAGGTGCATCGCTGTCAACACGATAGGTTAACGTTAGCTAGTAGCAAGCCGTTGAAAACTAGCTAACTAGTTAGTTAGACTAGTTAAGTCAATTGCCTATTATTACCACGACCAACATTGAGCCAGGTAGGTTCAGTTGAATAGAAAACTTAGCTCGTTTAACGTTAGTCATGAGTTTGCTTGGTTGACATGCAAGGTATAGCTAACGTTAGCTAGGTAGGTCATTTCTGACAGCATCATTCCAACTAGCTAAGCTAGCCACAGTCACTTGGTTGACAGCATCATTCCAGTTGGTGACATGTCCAGCTAGTACTAGCTAGTAGTCAGAGGACGTCTACCTAATGACATCTAGACGAGAGAAGCATACTGGTTGATTCAAGTTAACCTATCTGCCAGGTAGCCCCTATGTCACTACTGTGGTCTTGACAATGGATGCATACAGTAGAACCCCATTTAATATGTTCTTGGTGGTTTTGTTAAGCAAAAGACGGTGGGTAAAGGGCAAAGCAGATCTCAGTATTATCCTAGTTGGTGCACCACAGCTCTTTGGTCAGATAATTTACAAATGTTGACAAAAACAACTGACCGGTCTGTGTCAGTGGCTAGGGGAAAACCTCTCCCTATTCTGCACAGGCTTATTCCTGAAAAACAGCTGTAGTTTCTATGTGATGCACATTGTTTTGAGCCCTAATCTATCATCATGTAGTCTTAGGCTAAGGGTTAGTTACTGTTATAGGTCTACCTGCCTGTGCAGCATTTAGACTCCTTATCTCCATGCCGACCGCAGCAACTAGTTTGCCTGTTATCCAATTATAATGTCAGATAGCCGGCCTGTTGCCATGATTACTGGTCTGCTGGCCTGATGGTTTGTCAACAACATAGCAGCAGTCATTGTCCCTCTCAAACCTGTGTGGGTTGTTGGCAGAGGGCAATAGTACTGTTTCCTCCAATGCCTTGGTGTCAACTGGGGTGGCACACAGCTCAGTGAACACAGAGGGCAACCGAACATATGTTCCGTATCTTTAATCAGAGAGAAAGAATCCGTCAAATAAAAAAAGAGACGCTTACTGTAGCAGTTTTGCACAGAAAGATCCATACAGCTATGGCGCCTCCATCCGACGAAACTACACTCCTGCCACACTTCCCAAGTGACACTTACGTTCAGAGCCAGATGGCTATTTAGTGCAGGTGGTTGCCTCTTGTTTTTCGTAAAGAAGCATTTTAACATGGAGATATGGCCGTGTGAGGACACTAACCCTATCAAGGTGTGTATCACTATCAATTTAACCTTTTTGTTCTTTCGCTGATATGAAAGATACGATCCTAATGCTTCCAATACCTTACCACAAGCGAAATGTTCAGATTGAGTGTCGGGGCTCTTAACAAAACACCCCCGTGCAGAATACATTTTTAATCAAATCAAATGTATTTATATAGCCTTTCGTACATCAGCTGATATCTCAAAGTGCTGTACAGAATCCCAGCCTAAAACCCCAAACAGCATGCAATGCAGATGTAGAAGCACGGTGGCTCGGAAAAACTCCCTAGAAAGGCCAAAACCTAGGAAGAAACCTAGAGGTACCAGGCTATGAGGGGTGGCCAGTGCTCTTCTGGCTTTGCCGGGTGGAGATTATAACAGAACATGGCCTAGATGTTCAAATGTTCATAAATGACCAGCATGGTCAAATAATAATAATCACAGTAGTTGTCGAGGGTGCAGCAAGTCAGCCCCTCACGAGTAAAGTTGGCTTTTCATAGCCATATCTCTACCGCGCCTGCTGTCTCTAGAGAGTTGAAAACAGCATGTCTGGGACAGGTAGCACGTCCGGTGAACAGGTCAGGATTCCATAGCCGCAGGCACAGCAGTTGAAACTGGAGCAGCAGCACGGCCAGGTGGACTGGGGACAGCAAGGAGTCATCATGCCAGGTAGTCCTGAGGCATGGTCCTAGGACTCTAATTCTCAGAGAGAGAGAATTAGAGAGAGCATACTTAAATTCACACAGGACACAGGATAAGACAGGAGAAGTACTCCAGATATAACAAACTGACCCTAGCCCCCCCAACACATAAACTACTGCAGCATAAATACTGGAGGCTGAGACAGGAGGGGTTGGGAGACACTGTGTCCCCATCCGATGATACCCCCGGACAGGACCAAACAGGAAGGATATAACCCCACCCACTTAGCCAAAGCACAGCCCCCACACCACTAGAGGGATATCTTCAACCACCAACTTAGGACCAACCAACGAGTATAGCCCACAAAGATCTCCACCACGGCACAACCCAAGGGGGCGCGCCAACTCAGACAGGGAGATCACATCAGTGACTCAACCCACCAAGTCACGCACCCCTCTTAGGGACGGCATGAAAGAGCACCAGTAAGCCAGTGACTCAGCCCCTGTAATGGGGTTAGAGGCAGAGAATCCCAGTGGAAAGAGGGGAACCGGACAGGCAGAGACAGCAAGGGCGGTTCGTTGCTCCAGAGCCTTTCCGCTCACCTTCACACTCCTGGGTCAGACTACACTCAATCATATGACCCACTGAAGAGATGAGTCTTCAATAAAGACTTAAAGGTTGAGACCGAGTTTGCGTCTCTGACATGGGTAGGCAGACCATTCCATAAAAATGGAGCTCTATAGGAGAAAGCCCTGCCTCCAGCTGTTTGCTTAGAAATTCTAGGGATAGTTAGGAGGCCTGCATCTTGTGACCGTAGCGTAAGTGTAGGTATGTACGGCAGGACCAAATCAGAGAGATTGGTAGGACCAAGCCCATGTAGTTCTTTGTAGGTTAGCAGTAAAAGCTTGAAATCAACCCTTGCCTTGACAGGAAGCGAATGTAGGGAGGCTAGCACTGGAGTAATATGATCAAATTTCTTGGTTCTAGTCAGGATTCTAGCAGCCGTATTTAGCACTAACTGAAGTTTTATTTAGTGCTTTATCCGGGTAGCCTGAAAGTAGAGTATTGCAGTAGTCTAACCTAGAAGTAACAAAAGCATGGATTCATTTTTCTGCATAATTTTTGGACAAAGTTTCTGAATTTTGCAATGTTACGTAGATGGAAAAAAAGCTGTTTGTCTTCAGGAAGGCAGTGAGTTGCTGTGCAACCGCCTTTTCAAAAGATTTTGAGAGGAATGGAAGATTCGATATAGGCCGATTTAGTTTTTTATTTTATTTTCTGGGTCAAGGTTTGGCTTTTTCAAGAGAGGCTTTATTACTGCCACTTTTAGTGAGTTTGGTACACTTCCGGTGGATAGAGAGCCGGAAGTAGCTCTTTCAGTAGTTTAGTTGGAATGGGGTCCAGTATGCAGCTTGACGGTTTAGAGGCCATGATTATTTTCATCATTGTGTCAAGAGAGATAGTACTAAAACACTTGAGTGTCTCTCTTGATCCTAGGTCCTGGCAGAGATGTGCAGACTCAGGACAACTGAGCTTTGAAGGAATACGCAGATTTAAAGAGGAGTCCGTGATTTGCTTTCTAACAATCATGATCTTTTCCTCAAAGAAGTTCATGAATTTATCACTGCTGAAGTGAAAGCCATCCTCTCTTGGGGAATGCTGCTTTTTAGTTAGCTTTGCGACAGTATCAAAAATACATTTTGGATTGTTCTTATTTTCCTCAATTGAGTTGGAGAAATAGGATGATCGAGCAGCAGTGAGGGCTCTTCGATATTGCACAGTACTGTCTTTCCAAGCTAGTCGGAAGACTTCAAGTTTGGTGTGGCGCCATTTCCGTTCCAATTTCCTGGAAGCTTGCTTCAGAGCTCGGGTATTTTCTGTATACCAGGGAGCTAGTTTCTTATGAGAAATGTTTTTAGGGGTGCAACTGCATCTAGGGTATTGCGTAAGGTTAAATTGAGTTCCTCAGTTAGGTGGTTAACTGATTTTTGTCCTCTGGCATCCTTGGGTAGACAGAGGGGGTCTGGAAGGGCATCAAGGAATCTTTGTGTTGTCTGTTAATTTATAGCACAACTTTTGATGCTCCTTGGTTGGGGTCTGAGCAGATTTTTTGTTGCAATTGCAATAAAATGGTGGTCCGTTAGTCCAGGATTATGAGGAAAAACATTAAGTTCCACAACATTTATTCCATTTAATCCAATGACTGTTATGTGTAATGGAACAGATCACTAGCTAGCTACATTGATACCGAACTCGCACATGAAAAGCATAGCTAACTAGACAGATAGCATTAACCGATTAGGCCTTACCCGATATGTCTTCACTGACTATAGTTTCATGGGTAGTATCATCACATGTATCGAAGCTATAATGGATCCATATCTGTAATTGCATGAGGGATATCAATATCTGTATTAGTGCAACAAACATGGCATTGTTGCTACAGTAATGCTTGTAGAGAATTCACATTGATTGAGCTTGCTCTTGTGTTTTGTCCAAATGCACGAAAACCAAGCTGGTAGATTCATATATGCAATGCATTTTCACGCTTCATATCCAAATCATCTACAGTACCAGTCAAAAGTTTGGACACACCTACTCATTCAAGGGTTTTTCTTTATTTTTACTATTTTCTACATTGTAGAATAATAGTGAAGACATCAACTATGAAATAACACACAGGGAATCATGTAGGAGCCAAAAAAGTGTTAAACAAATCTAAATATATTTGAGATTCTTCAAAGTAGCCACCCTTTGCCTTGATGACTGCTTTGCACACTCTTGGCATTCTCTCAACCAGCTTCACCTCAAATGCCGTTCCAACAGTCTTGAAGGAGTTCCCATATATGCTGAGCACTTGTTGGCTGCTTTTCCTTCACTGCGGTCAGACTCATCCCAAACCATCTCAATTGGGTTGAGGTTGGGTGATTGTGGAGGCCAGGTCATCTGATGCAGCACTCCATCACTCTCCTCCTTAGTCAAATAGCCTGGAGGTGTGTTGTCCTGTTGAAAAACAAATGATAGTCCCACTAAGCGCAAACCAGTGCTGTAATTTCTAACAATTTCACAACAATACACACATTTAAATAATGGAATTAAGAATGTATAAATATATGGACGAGCAATGTCAGAGCAGCATAGACTAAGACACAGTAGAGTAGAATCACACCACCTCCATGCTTCACGGTGGGAACCACATATGCGGAGATCATCCGTTCACCTACTCTGCGTCTCAAAGACACGGTGGTTGCAACCAAAAATCTCTAATTTTAGACCAAAGGACAGATTTCCACAGATCTAATGTCCATTGCTTGTGTTTCTTGGCCCAAGCAGTCTTTTCTTCTTATTGGTGTTTAGTAGTGGTTTCTTTGCAGTAATTTGACCATGAAGGCCTGATTCACGTAGTCGCCTCTGAACAGTTGAGGTCGAGATGTCTGTTACTTGAACTCTGAAGCATTTATTTGGGCTGGTAACTCTAATGAATTTATCCTTTGCAGCAGAGGTGACTCTGGGTCTTCCTTTCCTGTGGTGGTCCTCATGAGAGACAGTTTCATCATAGCGCTTGATGGTTTTTGCTACTGCACTTGAAGAAACATTCAAAGTTCTTGAAATGTTCCGTATTGACTGACCTTTATGTCTTAAAGTAATGATGGACTGTCATTTCTCTTTGCTTATTTGAGCTGTTCTTGCCATATGTACTTTTACCAAATAGGGTTATCTTCTGTATACCACCCCTACCTTGTCACAACACAACTGATTGGCTCAAACACATTAAGAAGGAAATAAATTCCACAAACCTTGAACAAGGAACACCTGTTAATTGAAATGCGTTCCAGTTGACTACCTCATGAAGCTGGTTGAGATAATGCCAGGAGTGTGCAAAGCTGTCAAGGCAAAGGGTGGCTACTTTGAAGAATCTCATATTTGGATTTGTTTAACACTTTTGGGGGGGTTACAACGTGCTTCCACATGTTATTTCATGGGTTAGTCTTGTTAGTCTTCACTATTATTCTAAAATGTAGAAAATAATGAAAAACCATTGAATGAGTAGGTGTCCAAACTTTTGACTGGTACCTTTTTTATAAGTAACATCATTGTGCAACTCAATCAACTTTTAAATTCTTTAGGATGATTTAGATGTGAAAATGCCAATGTAGGTACCATTAACTTGCACTGGATATCTGACACAAATGCTAAAAAGTTAGCATTTGAAACAGTGGTCAGGTAAACAAAATCAAAGCATGGGTTGCTGTCATACCTGGTCCATGGACAGCTTACAGGGTAAGAAAACCACAAATTAAGTTGGGTGAACTATCCCTTTAATTAACCATTTTGGGGGGTCCTTTAAAAAAATGATCACCTAATCGTAGGAACCGCACCATCTAGTGGTTAGAACTTGGTAATATCAGGATGTAGGATGGGACATAAACCCAACTAGTTTCACTGAACAGGAAAACATTTTTCAAATTCACTGAGAAATCATTAAATAGGATGAAGAAACAATACTCCAAGCTGCAGCGCCGTACTGTTCAAACGGAACTGATGCTATATACTCGGTGGTGTGGGGGGTCCGTGGGTGGCTTTTGACTTTCTTTTGTATTCCTCATGTTAGAAAAAAGTTTGTTAAAATCGGATGTTAGATACTATATTGAATGTTATATGAATTCTATACATTTAAAATGTCCAATTTGGGTGCAATCAATTAGTTTAATCAATGAGTTTATTTTCTCAGCTCAAATTTATATTCAACAATCATTTAGCAGGAATGCTAATATCTGTTTGTTCTGAAATTGTTGGTTACAATCTGAGATGGTGAATGTCAACCCTCTTTGTTGTGTTTTGAGGTGGAACGACCCATCAGTTTGCTCTGGGTGGAATATTATGGTGTTGGTAATGTTGACGGTAGAGTAAATGCGGGACAGTATTTTGGTAAACACTAGTATGTGCCTGCCTAACTCTCCACCGATTGCTGTCTTTGTAGTGTGTCTGTCAGAGATGAGGAGCTGCAGTGGATTGTTCACAGATCTGTTTCTGTTTGTGTACGCGTTCGTTTGCAGATGTGTGTTTTCAAGTTTTGTTCGTCGTTTGTACGGGATATGTATGGTATACATCACATAGTCCAATGAAATGCAGTTCCTTGGACGATGTATACCATGCGTGCATATGATTAGAAAGAGAGCGAGATGGATATGAGTGTTTGTGTTTGACAACATTTAGAATTTACACATCTTACATACTGTGTTGTGTTTAGAGATGGACTTGGTTGGTCCATGTAAGTGGATGATGGAAGATAACTTTGTCTTTCCACCATATCGATCCTATTAAATTACTAGAGGGGATCATCAACTATATTCAGCCTCAGTTAGATTTTATTCTTGAGTGGGTGGTCAGGGGGCAGGAATATATTTACAAATGTGTACTGCAAATTGACTGCAAGAAGCCTAAACAGATATAATATTTGACTAAAACATAATCATTTCCAACCTTTCTTACATTTGTACGCGATTAAATATATCTCGCTATTATGCGTGGGAATACTTTGGAACAGTGCTGGTGTTTTTTAGTCTTTTATGTCCAACAGAGAACTTTGGGAGCCAAATAAAATCACTGTGCGGGCCACCAGTTGGGGAACCTTGGACTATGTCATAAACCCTCAAACTTCCAGAAAGGGGTGAAAATGGCAGCCATTTTGTTTAGGGAGAAATCTAAACCAGTCTAATTGGAATGAATGGCATTAGAGGCATAATCCTGATTTTACCTATGCAGGAACATTAAAGGCTTGTGATGTATGAGAGATTGTGTAATTGAATTGTCAACATAAAAATATTGTCATATAAATAGTTTATATGGGTTTTATACCAATTGTCTGTAGAAATATCATCTAAAATATATGTAAACAGACAGTCTCAGTTTTAATGGAAAGCTTTGAGTGCTATTATGAGACAATAAAAGTACTTAGACGAGTTGTTAATGCAATATCATCAACTGATTTCAGCCAGTGTATGGCTGGGTATTGACTGCATTGTTTGAATGGAATGTTGGCATATTGGCAGTTTAGACACATTTATGGAATCATTCGTGTTCCCGAGTGGCGCAGGGGTCTAAGACGCTGCTTCTCAGTGGAAGAGGCGTCACTGCAGTACCAGGTTTGAATCCAAGCTGCATCACATCCGGCCGTGATTGGGAGTCCCATAGGGCGACACAGAATTGGCCCAGTGTCGTCCGGGGTAGGCCATCATTGTAAATAAGAATTTGTTCTTAACTGACTTGCCAAGTTAAATAAAGGTTAACATTTTTATTTTAAGTCCTCTAAAACTGTCTGGCTAGCTAACAAACATACTTTGTATACATAGTGTATCTGCACTGTATGTGGACACTCCTTCAGATTAGTGGATTCGGCTATCTCAGCCACACTCGTTGCTGACAGTGTGTATAAAATAGAGCACACAGCCATGCAATGTCCATAGACAAACATTGGCAGTAGAATAGCCTTACTAAAGAGAATAGTGACTCTTTAAACGTGGCACCGACATAGGATGCCATCTTTCCAACAAGTACATTCGTCAAATTTCTTCCCTGCTATAACTGCCCTGGTCAACTGTAAGTGCTGTTATTGTGAAGTGAATACTTCTAGGAGCAACAACGTCTCAGACGCAGTGGTAGGCCACACAAGTTCACAGAACAAGACCTCTGAGTGCTGAAACGTGTAGCAATCATCTGTCCTCGGTTGCAACACTCACTACCAAGTTCCACACTTCCTCTGGAAGCAACGTCAGCACAATAACTGTTCATCTGAAGCTTCGTGAAATTAGTTTCCATGGCCGAGCAGCCGCACACATGCCTAAGATTCCCATGCACAATGCCAATCGTCGGCTGGAGTGGTGTAATGCTCGCCGCTGTTTGACTCCCGAGTAGTTGAAACACGTTCCCTGGAGTGATTAATCACGCTTCACCATCTGGCAGTCTGACAGATGACTCTGGGTTTGGTGGATGCCAGGAGAGCGCTACCTGCCTGAAAGCATATTGTCAGCTGTAAGGTTTGGTGGAGGAGGAATAATGGTATCGGGCTGTTTTTCATGGTTTGGGCTAGGTCCCTTAGTTCCATTGAAGGGAAGTCAACGCTACAGTGTACAATGACATTCTATACAATTCTGTACTGACAATTTTGTGGCAACAGTTTGGGGAAAGCACTTTCCTGTTTCAGCATGACAATGCCCCTGTGCACAAAGCGAGGTCCATACAGAAATGGTTTGTCGACATTTCTGTGGATGAACTGGACTGGCCTGCACAGAGCCCTGACTTCAACCCCATCGAACACCTTTGGGATGAATTGGAACTCCGACTGCAAGCCAGGCCTTATTGCCCAACTTCAGTGCCCAACCTCACTAATGCTCTTGTGGCTGAATGGAAGCAATGTTCCAACATCTAATGGAAAGCCTTCCCGGAAGAGTGGAGGCTGTCATACACTACCGGTCAAAAGTTTTAGAACACCAACTCATTCCAGGATTTCTCTTTATTTTTACTATTTTCTACATTGTAGAATAATAGTGAAGACATCAGAACTATGAAATAACACGCATGGGATCATGTAGTAACCAAAAAGTGTTAAACAAATCTAAATATATAGATTCTTCAAAGTAGCCACTCTTGGCCTTGATGACAGCTTTGCATCAAGGCACACCTGTTAATTGAAATGCATTCCAGGTGACTACCTCATGAAGCTGGTTGAGAGATTGCCAAGAGTGTGCAAAGCTGTCATCAAGGCAAAGGCTATTTTGAAGAATGTCAAATATAAAATATATTTGGATTTGGTTAACACGTTCTTAGTTACTACATGATTCCTGTATGTTATTTCATAGTTTGATGTCTTCAATATTATTCGACAATGTAGAAAATAGTAAAAAAGAATTTAACCCTTGAATGAGTAGGTGTTCTAAAACTTTTGACCGGTAGTGTAGTTGCAAATGGGCGGACCAACTCTATATTAAAGCACATGATTTAGGAATTAATGTTCAAAGAGCAGATGTCCACATACTTTTGGTCATGTAGTGTAAATTCTTCAAATTGATTATTTTACATTATTACAGCACTGGCAAACAATGGTTGACCTTTATAGACCCAGTCAGTATTAGTTAGAATGTTTCTGCCCTTCCCAACTGTGGGGAAAATAACCTGTGATTACCTAGGTTACCCCATTGACTCACAGCAAAAACTAGTACCTTTTTCAAATGCAATATTCTTGTCAATGTTTCTTTTTTAAGTACAACGTGTCTAAAGTTGACCTTCAACATTGCCTGCTCCCAAGCGTTCTTTCTACTTAGAAAAACGTAATATGTAGGGCTTCCCGCATGCCCCTTTTCATGACCGTGCTAGCATCCACGCGAGTAACTAACTAGCCAAGACCAACAATGCAAACAAACGGACTATAAACAGCTACAAGTAGTGAGTGGACTTACAAACAACAGACTATACTAAACAAGTTTAATGTCTTACCTGGGTTGAAATGTTTTCCACAAATATAGCTACATTGTAGCTGTGTTAGAGAGGGGTAAAGATAAAGATGGTTTTGTAGCCTACTTGGACACCGGGTCCCCACGTTTCCCACGCCTGAAGCCACAGGGCTCTTGTCGCAGGCTCTATTTCCCTACGTGGGAGCATTGCAATCCGTAGTTTGGTATTTTTGACCTGGTTACATGTACATTTCATCTGAGTCTATGCTAGGTGAAGCTCCGCCTTATCTCGGCTCACAGGTCACGAAAACAACACCCACCCGTAGCACGCGCTCCAGCAGGTATATCTCACTGGTCATCCCCAAAGCCAACACCTCCTTTGGCATCCTTTCCTTCCAGCTCTCTGCTACCAATGACTGGAACGAATTGCAAAAATCACTGAAGCTGGTGACTTGTATTTCCCTCACTAACTTTAAACATCAGCAACCCATCACTGCAGCTGTACATTGGGTGTGCTATTTACAGATGGCTATCTACCTACCCCATCCCCATATTGTTTTTATTTACTTTTCTGCTCTTTTGCACACCAGTATTTCTACTTGCACATCACCATCTGCTCATCTATCACTCCAGTGTTAATTTGCCAAATTGTAATTACTTCGCTACTATGGCCTATTTATTGCCTTACCACCTCGCGCCATTTGCACCCACTGTATATAGACTTTCTTTTTTTCTATTTTGTTATTGATGGACGCTTGTTTATTCCATGTGTAACTCTGTCACACTGCTTTGCTTTATCTTGGCCAGGTCGCAGTTGTAAATAAGAACTTGTTCTCAACTAGCTTACCTGGTTAAATAAAGGTGAAATACAATAAAGCTTTTCGGGCATATTTTGTTATTTCTGTATAACAAATAATCAACAATGAAGTTGGCTCCTTTACATTGGGGGTCAATAGGAAATCATGTTTTCCCAACTTTGTGTGCGTGGTCAATGGGAATTCCTTACTACGTGAATATGGACTCTGAGTATACCATCAAAAGAAGGTTCATGTCCCTTCTAGTATTCGAATTCCTAATTCAGCGCTTTCCACACGGTAAGGCATTGCCAGTCTTAGGCCTAGTCCAGATCTGTAACTCAAATCCCTGGGCTGTTGTAACTCTCTTACATAGCCTAGCACCTAAGCCTAGCCCTAGCACCTAAGCCTTAGCGCCTAGCCCCAGTACCTAACCCTAATCAACTGGGGAACAGACAGGAGAGAGCTGGTGAAACAAGACAGACGGATGGTGAGAGCGTTTCAAAAATGGTTTGAAAGACCGAGCAGATGGGTGGGGAGGTACGAGTAAAAGATGGGCATGGTGAGAATAATCTATAGTGGTTTTAAAAAACGCTCTTTAAACACTTTTTACACATTTGAATTGTATGTTTAATGTTTCCTCAAATGACATATTTGAGTGTGCAGTTCCACTCTGCAATGAATAAAATCGTGATCAATCACACTTTTTTCAAGGGCTCCCAAGGACAGAATAGTTTGTGGCGCCGGTGTTGGCTTTGGCCTATAGGCAAGTTCATTTACAATTGCAAGCTGGCCAAGATAAAGCAAAGCAGTTCGACACATACAACAACACAGTTACACATGGAGTAAAACTAAAAATAAGTCTATATACAATGTGAGCAAATGAGGTGAGGTAAGGGTAAAAAAAAGGTGGCGAAGTAAATACAATATAGCAAGTAAAACACTGGAATGGTAGATTTGCAGTGGAAGAATGTGCAAAGTAGAGAAATAATGGGGAGCTAAATAAATACAGTAGGGGAAGAGGTAGCTGTTTGGGATAAATTATAGATGGGCTATGTACAGGTGCAGTAATCTGTTAGCTGCTCTGACAGCTGGTGCTTAAAGCTAGTGAGGGAAATAAGTGTTTCCAGTTTCAGAGATTTTTGTAGTTCGTTCTAGTCATTGGCAGCAGAGAACTGGAAAGAGAGGCGGCCGAAGGAAGAATTGGTTTTGGGGGTGACCAGAGAGATATACCTGCTGGAGCGCGTGCTACAGGTGGGTGCTGCTACGGTGACCGACGAGCTTAGGGGGGACTTTACCTAGCAGGGTCTTGTAGATGACATGGAGCCAGTGGGTTTGGCGACGAGTATGAAGCGAGGGCCAGCCAACGAGAGCGTACAGGTCGCAGTGGTGGGTAGTATATGGGGCTTTGGTGACAAAACGGATGGCACTGTGATAGACTGCATCCAATTTATTGAGTAGGGTATTGGAGGCTATTTTGTAAATGACATCGGTAGGATGGTCAGTTTTACAAGGGTATGTTTGGCAGCATGAGTGAAGGATGCTGTGTTTCGAAATAGGAAGCCAATTCTAGATTTTAACTTTGGATTGGTGATGTTTGGTTTGAGTCTGGAAGGAGAGTTTACAGTCTAACCAGACACCTAGGTATTTGTAGTTGTCCACATATTCTAAGTCAGAACCGTCCAGAGTAGTTATGTTGGACGGGCGGGCAGGTGCAGGTAGCGATCGGTTGAAGAGCATGCATTTAGTTTTACTTGTATTTAAGAGCAATTGGAGGCCATGGAAGGAGAGTTGTATGGTATTGAAGCTCGCCTGGAGGGCTGTTAACAGTGTCCAAAGAAGGGCCAGAAGTATACAGAATGGTGTTTGATGGATGATGGACTGTCATTTCTCTTTGCTTATTTGAGCTGTTCTTGCCATATGTACTTTTACCAAATAGGGTTATCTTCTGTATACCACCCCTACCTTGTCACAACACAACTGATTGGCTCAAACACATTAAGAAGGAAATAAATTCCACAAACCTTGAACAAGGAACACCTGTTAATTGAAATGCGTTCCAGTTGACTACCTCATGAAGCTGGTTGAGATAATGCCAGGAGTGTGCAAAGCTGTCAAGGCAAAGGGTGGCTACTTTGAAGAATCTCATATTTGGATTTGTTTAACACTTTTGGGGGGGTTACAACGTGCTTCCACATGTTATTTCATGGGTTAGTCTTGTTAGTCTTCACTATTATTCTAAAATGTAGAAAATAATGAAAAACCATTGAATGAGTAGGTGTCCAAACTTTTGACTGGTACCTTTTTTATAAGTAACATCATTGTGCAACTCAATCAACTTTTAAATTCTTTAGGATGATTTAGATGTGAAAATGCCAATGTAGGTACCATTAACTTGCACTGGATATCTGACACAAATGCTAAAAAGTTAGCATTTGAAACAGTGGTCAGGTAAACAAAATCAAAGCATGGGTTGCTGTCATACCTGGTCCATGGACAGCTTACAGGGTAAGAAAACCACAAATTAAGTTGGGTGAACTATCCCTTTAATTAACCATTTTGGGGGGTCCTTTAAAAAAATGATCACCTAATCGTAGGAACCGCACCATCTAGTGGTTAGAACTTGGTAATATCAGGATGTAGGATGGGACATAAACCCAACTAGTTTCACTGAACAGGAAAACATTTTTCAAATTCACTGAGAAATCATTAAATAGGATGAAGAAACAATACTCCAAGCTGCAGCGCCGTACTGTTCAAACGGAACTGATGCTATATACTCGGTGGTGTGGGGGGTCCGTGGGTGGCTTTTGACTTTCTTTTGTATTCCTCATGTTAGAAAAAAGTTTGTTAAAATCGGATGTTAGATACTATATTGAATGTTATATGAATTCTATACATTTAAAATGTCCAATTTGGGTGCAATCAATTAGTTTAATCAATGAGTTTATTTTCTCAGCTCAAATTTATATTCAACAATCATTTAGCAGGAATGCTAATATCTGTTTGTTCTGAAATTGTTGGTTACAATCTGAGATGGTGAATGTCAACCCTCTTTGTTGTGTTTTGAGGTGGAACGACCCATCAGTTTGCTCTGGGTGGAATATTATGGTGTTGGTAATGTTGACGGTAGAGTAAATGCGGGACAGTATTTTGGTAAACACTAGTATGTGCCTGCCTAACTCTCCACCGATTGCTGTCTTTGTAGTGTGTCTGTCAGAGATGAGGAGCTGCAGTGGATTGTTCACAGATCTGTTTCTGTTTGTGTACGCGTTCGTTTGCAGATGTGTGTTTTCAAGTTTTGTTCGTCGTTTGTACGGGATATGTATGGTATACATCACATAGTCCAATGAAATGCAGTTCCTTGGACGATGTATACCATGCGTGCATATGATTAGAAAGAGAGCGAGATGGATATGAGTGTTTGTGTTTGACAACATTTAGAATTTACACATCTTACATACTGTGTTGTGTTTAGAGATGGACTTGGTTGGTCCATGTAAGTGGATGATGGAAGATAACTTTGTCTTTCCACCATATCGATCCTATTAAATTACTAGAGGGGATCATCAACTATATTCAGCCTCAGTTAGATTTTATTCTTGAGTGGGTGGTCAGGGGGCAGGAATATATTTACAAATGTGTACTGCAAATTGACTGCAAGAAGCCTAAACAGATATAATATTTGACTAAAACATAATCATTTCCAACCTTTCTTACATTTGTACGCGATTAAATATATCTCGCTATTATGCGTGGGAATACTTTGGAACAGTGCTGGTGTTTTTTAGTCTTTTATGTCCAACAGAGAACTTTGGGAGCCAAATAAAATCACTGTGCGGGCCACCAGTTGGGGAACCTTGGACTATGTCATAAACCCTCAAACTTCCAGAAAGGGGTGAAAATGGCAGCCATTTTGTTTAGGGAGAAATCTAAACCAGTCTAATTGGAATGAATGGCATTAGAGGCATAATCCTGATTTTACCTATGCAGGAACATTAAAGGCTTGTGATGTATGAGAGATTGTGTAATTGAATTGTCAACATAAAAATATTGTCATATAAATAGTTTATATGGGTTTTATACCAATTGTCTGTAGAAATATCATCTAAAATATATGTAAACAGACAGTCTCAGTTTTAATGGAAAGCTTTGAGTGCTATTATGAGACAATAAAAGTACTTAGACGAGTTGTTAATGCAATATCATCAACTGATTTCAGCCAGTGTATGGCTGGGTATTGACTGCATTGTTTGAATGGAATGTTGGCATATTGGCAGTTTAGACACATTTATGGAATCATTCGTGTTCCCGAGTGGCGCAGGGGTCTAAGACGCTGCTTCTCAGTGGAAGAGGCGTCACTGCAGTACCAGGTTTGAATCCAAGCTGCATCACATCCGGCCGTGATTGGGAGTCCCATAGGGCGACACAGAATTGGCCCAGTGTCGTCCGGGGTAGGCCATCATTGTAAATAAGAATTTGTTCTTAACTGACTTGCCAAGTTAAATAAAGGTTAACATTTTTATTTTAAGTCCTCTAAAACTGTCTGGCTAGCTAACAAACATACTTTGTATACATAGTGTATCTGCACTGTATGTGGACACTCCTTCAGATTAGTGGATTCGGCTATCTCAGCCACACTCGTTGCTGACAGTGTGTATAAAATAGAGCACACAGCCATGCAATGTCCATAGACAAACATTGGCAGTAGAATAGCCTTACTAAAGAGAATAGTGACTCTTTAAACGTGGCACCGACATAGGATGCCATCTTTCCAACAAGTACATTCGTCAAATTTCTTCCCTGCTATAACTGCCCTGGTCAACTGTAAGTGCTGTTATTGTGAAGTGAATACTTCTAGGAGCAACAACGTCTCAGACGCAGTGGTAGGCCACACAAGTTCACAGAACAAGACCTCTGAGTGCTGAAACGTGTAGCAATCATCTGTCCTCGGTTGCAACACTCACTACCAAGTTCCACACTTCCTCTGGAAGCAACGTCAGCACAATAACTGTTCATCTGAAGCTTCGTGAAATTAGTTTCCATGGCCGAGCAGCCGCACACATGCCTAAGATTCCCATGCACAATGCCAATCGTCGGCTGGAGTGGTGTAATGCTCGCCGCTGTTTGACTCCCGAGTAGTTGAAACACGTTCCCTGGAGTGATTAATCACGCTTCACCATCTGGCAGTCTGACAGATGACTCTGGGTTTGGTGGATGCCAGGAGAGCGCTACCTGCCTGAAAGCATATTGTCAGCTGTAAGGTTTGGTGGAGGAGGAATAATGGTATCGGGCTGTTTTTCATGGTTTGGGCTAGGTCCCTTAGTTCCATTGAAGGGAAGTCAACGCTACAGTGTACAATGACATTCTATACAATTCTGTACTGACAATTTTGTGGCAACAGTTTGGGGAAAGCACTTTCCTGTTTCAGCATGACAATGCCCCTGTGCACAAAGCGAGGTCCATACAGAAATGGTTTGTCGACATTTCTGTGGATGAACTGGACTGGCCTGCACAGAGCCCTGACTTCAACCCCATCGAACACCTTTGGGATGAATTGGAACTCCGACTGCAAGCCAGGCCTTATTGCCCAACTTCAGTGCCCAACCTCACTAATGCTCTTGTGGCTGAATGGAAGCAATGTTCCAACATCTAATGGAAAGCCTTCCCGGAAGAGTGTCATACACTACCGGTCAAAAGTTTTAGAACACCAACTCATTCCAGGATTTCTCTTTATTTTTACTATTTTCTACATTGTAGAATAATAGTGAAGACATCAGAACTATGAAATAACACGCATGGGATCATGTAGTAACCAAAAAGTGTTAAACAAATCTAAATATATAGATTCTTCAAAGTAGCCACTCTTGGCCTTGATGACAGCTTTGCATCAAGGCACACCTGTTAATTGAAATGCATTCCAGGTGACTACCTCATGAAGCTGGTTGAGAGATTGCCAAGAGTGTGCAAAGCTGTCATCAAGGCAAAGGCTATTTTGAAGAATGTCAAATATAAAATATATTTGGATTTGGTTAACACGTTCTTAGTTACTACATGATTCCTGTATGTTATTTCATAGTTTGATGTCTTCAATATTATTCGACAATGTAGAAAATAGTAAAAAAGAATTTAACCCTTGAATGAGTAGGTGTTCTAAAACTTTTGACCGGTAGTGTAGTTGCAAATGGGCGGACCAACTCTATATTAAAGCACATGATTTAGGAATTAATGTTCAAAGAGCAGATGTCCACATACTTTTGGTCATGTAGTGTAAATTCTTCAAATTGATTATTTTACATTATTACAGCACTGGCAAACAATGGTTGACCTTTATAGACCCAGTCAGTATTAGTTAGAATGTTTCTGCCCTTCCCAACTGTGGGGAAAATAACCTGTGATTACCTAGGTTACCCCATTGACTCACAGCAAAAACTAGTACCTTTTTCAAATGCAATATTCTTGTCAATGTTTCTTTTTTAAGTACAACGTGTCTAAAGTTGACCTTCAACATTGCCTGCTCCCAAGCGTTCTTTCTACTTAGAAAAACGTAATATGTAGGGCTTCCCGCATGCCCCTTTTCATGACCGTGCTAGCATCCACGCGAGTAACTAACTAGCCAAGACCAACAATGCAAACAAACGGACTATAAACAGCTACAAGTAGTGAGTGGACTTACAAACAACAGACTATACTAAACAAGTTTAATGTCTTACCTGGGTTGAAATGTTTTCCACAAATATAGCTACATTGTAGCTGTGTTAGAGAGGGGTAAAGATAAAGATGGTTTTGTAGCCTACTTGGACACCGGGTCCCCACGTTTCCCACGCCTGAAGCCACAGGGCTCTTGTCGCAGGCTCTATTTCCCTACGTGGGAGCATTGCAATCCGTAGTTTGGTATTTTTGACCTGGTTACATGTACATTTCATCTGAGTCTATGCTAGGTGAAGCTCCGCCTTATCTCGGCTCACAGGTCACGAAAACAACACCCACCCGTAGCACGCGCTCCAGCAGGTATATCTCACTGGTCATCCCCAAAGCCAACACCTCCTTTGGCATCCTTTCCTTCCAGCTCTCTGCTACCAATGACTGGAACGAATTGCAAAAATCACTGAAGCTGGTGACTTGTATTTCCCTCACTAACTTTAAACATCAGCAACCCATCACTGCAGCTGTACATTGGGTGTGCTATTTACAGATGGCTATCTACCTACCCCATCCCCATATTGTTTTTATTTACTTTTCTGCTCTTTTGCACACCAGTATTTCTACTTGCACATCACCATCTGCTCATCTATCACTCCAGTGTTAATTTGCCAAATTGTAATTACTTCGCTACTATGGCCTATTTATTGCCTTACCACCTCGCGCCATTTGCACCCACTGTATATAGACTTTCTTTTTTTCTATTTTGTTATTGATGGACGCTTGTTTATTCCATGTGTAACTCTGTCACACTGCTTTGCTTTATCTTGGCCAGGTCGCAGTTGTAAATAAGAACTTGTTCTCAACTAGCTTACCTGGTTAAATAAAGGTGAAATACAATAAAGCTTTTCGGGCATATTTTGTTATTTCTGTATAACAAATAATCAACAATGAAGTTGGCTCCTTTACATTGGGGGTCAATAGGAAATCATGTTTTCCCAACTTTGTGTGCGTGGTCAATGGGAATTCCTTACTACGTGAATATGGACTCTGAGTATACCATCAAAAGAAGGTTCATGTCCCTTCTAGTATTCGAATTCCTAATTCAGCGCTTTCCACACGGTAAGGCATTGCCAGTCTTAGGCCTAGTCCAGATCTGTAACTCAAATCCCTGGGCTGTTGTAACTCTCTTACATAGCCTAGCACCTAAGCCTAGCCCTAGCACCTAAGCCTTAGCGCCTAGCCCCAGTACCTAACCCTAATCAACTGGGGAACAGACAGGAGAGAGCTGGTGAAACAAGACAGACGGATGGTGAGAGCGTTTCAAAAATGGTTTGAAAGACCGAGCAGATGGGTGGGGAGGTACGAGTAAAAGATGGGCATGGTGAGAATAATCTATAGTGGTTTTAAAAAACGCTCTTTAAACACTTTTTACACATTTGAATTGTATGTTTAATGTTTCCTCAAATGACATATTTGAGTGTGCAGTTCCACTCTGCAATGAATAAAATCGTGATCAATCACACTTTTTTCAAGGGCTCCCAAGGACAGAATAGTTTGTGGCGCCGGTGTTGGCTTTGGCCTATAGGCAAGTTCATTTACAATTGCAAGCTGGCCAAGATAAAGCAAAGCAGTTCGACACATACAACAACACAGTTACACATGGAGTAAAACTAAAAATAAGTCTATATACAATGTGAGCAAATGAGGTGAGGTAAGGGTAAAAAAAAGGTGGCGAAGTAAATACAATATAGCAAGTAAAACACTGGAATGGTAGATTTGCAGTGGAAGAATGTGCAAAGTAGAGAAATAATGGGGAGCTAAATAAATACAGTAGGGGAAGAGGTAGCTGTTTGGGATAAATTATAGATGGGCTATGTACAGGTGCAGTAATCTGTTAGCTGCTCTGACAGCTGGTGCTTAAAGCTAGTGAGGGAAATAAGTGTTTCCAGTTTCAGAGATTTTTGTAGTTCGTTCTAGTCATTGGCAGCAGAGAACTGGAAAGAGAGGCGGCCGAAGGAAGAATTGGTTTTGGGGGTGACCAGAGAGATATACCTGCTGGAGCGCGTGCTACAGGTGGGTGCTGCTACGGTGACCGACGAGCTTAGGGGGGACTTTACCTAGCAGGGTCTTGTAGATGACATGGAGCCAGTGGGTTTGGCGACGAGTATGAAGCGAGGGCCAGCCAACGAGAGCGTACAGGTCGCAGTGGTGGGTAGTATATGGGGCTTTGGTGACAAAACGGATGGCACTGTGATAGACTGCATCCAATTTATTGAGTAGGGTATTGGAGGCTATTTTGTAAATGACATCGGTAGGATGGTCAGTTTTACAAGGGTATGTTTGGCAGCATGAGTGAAGGATGCTGTGTTTCGAAATAGGAAGCCAATTCTAGATTTTAACTTTGGATTGGTGATGTTTGGTTTGAGTCTGGAAGGAGAGTTTACAGTCTAACCAGACACCTAGGTATTTGTAGTTGTCCACATATTCTAAGTCAGAACCGTCCAGAGTAGTTATGTTGGACGGGCGGGCAGGTGCAGGTAGCGATCGGTTGAAGAGCATGCATTTAGTTTTACTTGTATTTAAGAGCAATTGGAGGCCATGGAAGGAGAGTTGTATGGTATTGAAGCTCGCCTGGAGGGCTGTTAACAGTGTCCAAAGAAGGGCCAGAAGTATACAGAATGGTGTTTGTCTGCGTAGAGGTGGATCAGAGACTCACCAGCAGCAAGAGCGACATCATTGATGTACACATAAGAGAGTCGGTACAAGAATTGAACCCTGTGGCACCCCCATAGACTGCCAGAGGCCCGGACAACAGGCCCTCCGATTTGACACACTGAACTCTATCAGAAAAGTAGTTGGTGAACAAGGCGAGGCAATCATTTGAGAAACCAAGGCTATCGAATCTGCCGATGAGGATGTGGTGATTTGACAGAGTCGAAAGCCTTGGCCAGGTCAATGAATACGGCTGCACAGTATTGTTTCCTATCGATGGCGGTTAAGATATCGTTTAGGACCTTGAGCGTGGCTGAGGTGCACCCATGACCAGCTCTGAAACCAGATTGCATAGCGGAAAAGGTGCGGTGGGAATCGAAATGGTCGGTGATCTGTTTGTTGACTTGGCTTTCGAAGACCTTAGAAAGGCAGGGTAGGATAGATATAGGTCTGTAGCAGTTTGGGTCAAGAGTGTGTGTCTCTCCCCCCCCCCGCCCCCCCCTTTGAAGAGGGGGATGATCGCAGCTGCTTTCCAATCTTTGGGAATCTCAGACGACACGAGAGGATGAACAGGCTAGTAATAGGGGTTGCAGCAATTTTGTCATAATTTTAGAAAGAAAGGGTCCAGATCGTCCAGCACGGCTGATTTGAAGGGGTCCAGATTTTGCAGCTCTTTCAGAACATCAGCTGACTGGATTTGGGGGAAGGAGAAATGGGGAAGGCTTGTGCGAGTTGCTGTGGGGGGTGCAGTGCTGTTGACCAGGGTAGGGGTAGCCAGGTGGAAAGCATGGCCAGCCGTAGAAAAATGGGTATTGAAATTCTCAATTATAGTGGATTTATCGGTGGTGACAGTGTTTCCTATCCTCAGTGCAGTGGGCAGCTGGGAGGAGGTGCTCTTATTCTCCATGGACTTTACAGTGTCCCAGAACTTTTTTGAGTTTGTGTTGCAGGAGGCAAATTTCTGCTTGAAAAAGCTACAATGACATGACAAGAAGCTGCCATGTGGGGAATCGTAGGTGGCTCGTTTCAGCTTGTTGTCTTGTTATTGATACCATGTCTTGTTTTGACTGATGTCATGTCCTATGCTAATATGGCAAAATATTTGCTAGCTATCCAAGAACTGTAACAATGTATTTGAGACAAGTGCTCATTTGTGCAATGTATTTGTTTTCAATAAACATTTGGAGACTAAATATAGTTTAAATGTTGTCAGTCTAAGCCAACCGTGTCTGTTTTGCCCCATAGTTGCGCACCCAATGCTTTTGTTGCTAAACAACCAACCTGTCTAACAGACAAAAAAGTAAATGAACTCATTTGGAATGATGTGTAGGCTTACGAAGATATACAATGTATTGAACATAACTGACAATGTAAAAATGGACAAATGAATAAATGTAGATAAACTCACCCTTCTCTTCCTGCTACAGGTGAACTCTTGGAGCGGCTCCATAGAGATCGGGGTGACTTCTCTGGACCCGGCTGGTCTCGACTTCCCCAGCAGCGCTACAGGTCTGAAGGGAGGCTCCTGGATCGTGTCTGGCTGCTCGGTGCTACGTGACGGCCGCTCCGTCCTCGAGGAGTACGGCCGAGACCTGGACCAGCTGTCTGAGGGCGACCGTGTGGGCATACAGGTAGGTAGCCTAGTGGGTTAACAAGGCAGACTAGTGGCCGGAAGGTCGCCAGTTCAAGCCCTGGGCCAGGCACTAAATTGGTAACAATCTCTGCAATACTCTCTATCTAGGGGCGCTGCTTCATGGCTGACCCTCTCCGTCTCAATTCTGTGTTTAGATGGGCTAAGCAAAAAATTTACAAATGATCACTTTTCTTATTTCTGTTCTACTGTACAGCGGAGCACCCACGGCGAGCTCCACCTGTGGGTGAACGGGCAGGACTGTGGCGCGGCTGCCAGTGGTCTCCCGACGGGCCTCTGGGCGGTGGTGGACCTCTATGGCAAGTGTACGCAAGTGACTGTGGTGAGCTGCGAGCCGCCGTCCTTGGCGGAGAGAGACACTGAGAGGGAGACAGTGGAGGAGCGTGAGCAGGAAGACGAGGAGGAAGAGGTGGTGGTGTGCGGGGTCAGGGAGGGGGAGTTCGGGGGTCTGACGTCAGCGGTGAACCTGGCGGCGGCGACAAACGGGACGTTAGAGGAGGGTAGGACTTGTTGATGTTTTTGTTTATCTATTGCAATGGAGGGTTTGTTGTGTAAAAGGGTGTAGTAATGAGGGAAAGGACTCTTCTCTCTTTTGTTTTGTCTTCTCATTCCTGTTTTGTCTCAGTGCCTGAGCTCCCTCCTACTCATAACCGACCTGACAAGTTTCCCAACAACCTTGAGCCTGAGACAGGTAAGAAAATCAAAACCTCTACCCCAATCTCAGTTGCACCATTGACCAAATGTAAGTCTCCATCTTTCTCTCCCTCCCCTATAGTTCTGACGGAGCACCAGCTCTTTGACGTGTTAAACAATGCCATTGTATCCCTTTACCGCTCTGAGGACAATGGAGGGGGAGATCTGGGAGGAGGTGGAATAGCGAGAGACTCAGGAACAGGAAGTAGAGGGGACAGAGGGAGCAGCAGCGGTGGGGGATCCGTTAACGGTAACAGTAGTGACAGCGGGGGCGGGACCGGCAATACTGGAAGCGTCAACAGCCCTGCAGGTGGCGGAGGGGCGAGACTCGGGGCAGTGACGGGCGGGATGCTGACCAATGATGCGCTGCTGTTCCACGAGAAGTGCGGCACACTGATCAAGCTGAGCAACAACAACAAGACGGCGGAGAGGCGGCGGCCGCTGGACGAGTTCAACAACGGCGTGGTCATGACCAACCGGCCGCTTCGACACAACGAGATGTTTGAGGTGCGGCCAATCACTGGCTCCGATACTGAGATATGTGAATTCTTGGAAGGGGTTGAAACGAGGGGCTTAGATCAAGGTGTTTAATAACATTTATTTGGTCATTCTTAATTTGAATGCTCATAAGAAATAGCCTACACTCCACTGTCATAGTAATGACATAACAGCTATCATAACTGTTTACTTTCATTTTCATGACCTCTAATGACAGAGGGGTCAAGTAAATATCACCACTGAAGTTGCCATGTCGGAGTTTGAAGCTAATCCTCTAATCTCCATATGGTAGAGTTGAATCTTTCAGATTAGCCAATGAATATTCGTTAACTTTACTTGTCAGTCATAATATGTCATAACAGCTGACCTACCTTAACATAACCGGTCATAAAATGGTCATAACACTCATGACACATATTTAGACCTGTTTTTGACATACACCACCGTTCAAAAGTTTGGCGTCACTTAGAAATGTCCTTGTTTTTGAAAGTAAAGTAAAAAGAAATTGCCCATTAAAATAACATGAAATTGATCAGAAGTAGTGTAGACATTGTCGATGTTGTAAATTACTATTGTAGCTGGAAACGTCTGATTTTTAATGGAATATCTACATAGGCGTACAGAGGCCCATTATCAGCAACCATCACTCCTGTGTTCCAATGGCACGTTGTGTTAGCTAATCCAAGTTTGCAATTTTAAAAGGCTAATTGATCATTAGAACACTCTTGCAATTATTTTAGCACAGCTTAAAACTGTTGTCCTGATTTTAAAGAAGCAATAAAACTGTCAGGGAAAAAATAAATTTGAATAAATGTGGATTTTGACACTTAATGTGGTGTAGGTGTCATAACCAGCCGTAAAACATGATTAAATATATAGGTCATGAGTGTTATGACCATATGACAGGTTTTCAGCTGTTATGACATGGTTATAACTGTCATATCGTGTTGACGCTGAGTGTCAAGTGAAGTGTTACCGAATATTCATATGATACAGCCACGGGGTGTGAATGAATAGATAATAACATTTCCGATGGACTGCAGCTTGAGATTAATAATGGAAAAATAGTAAGTGTTTCTGTATTCTAAAAGAGAGAGAATTCACTAGAAACCAAATAGACCAAAGCAGGGAAAGGACTGTCTGAACTTCTCCAATAAGAAACGTTTGTTTCTGTTTTCCGTTGCGAAACCTTTTGCGCCTCTAGTTTCTGAATGCGCCCCTGGTTTCTGTTGTGCCACAGATCCGCATAGATAAGCTGGTGGACAAGTGGTCGGGGTCGATCGAGATCGGCGTGACAACACACAACCCCAACAACTTGGACTACCCAGCCACAATGACAAATCTGCGCTCAGGTACGTAAAGCATGCATGCATACGCACACTAGCGTAGTGTTGCTCTAACCCAATATACAACTAGATCTATTCATTCCACAACAAACTGCACGCATGTTCGATCAATCCCTCCAGGATTCTGCATCACAATTATTTTGGGGGGGCAAAATCTAAAATTTCCCGCATGTTATGCGAGGGCTTGGTATAAAACAGTCAAATCATCGCAATATTATCGCATAAAACTGACCCGTCAACACAGCACAAAAAGGATAGCATTTTCAACCAATCACCACACAGTTGCCACATAATATGGTTCAATCAAGCAACACTTCCCCGAACCAATTCCTTTGTCAGCGCATTTTCGCAAGGAAATTGACAGTCATTGCATATTGCCATGCAAAATGTCAGAATTGCTGCTGAAAAAAATGTTGTTTTGCCTGCAAATATCACAAATAAATCCCAGCGGAATCCTGGAGGGACTGTTCAATCTTGTTCTTTACAACGCACAAGGCTACATCTTGCTGTGTTTTTTTTTTTCTCTCTTGCTCTTCCAGGTACAATCATGATGAGTGGCTGTGGGATCCTGACGAACGGCAAGGGAACACGTCGGGAGTACTGTGAATTCAGCCTGGATGAACTGCAGGTCAGTCACACACACACACACACACTCATCTCTAACATCTTAACCATGACACTCTGACTTCCATTCCAGGAGGGGGATCACATAGGCTTGATGCACAAGGCCAGCGGAGCTCTTCACTTCTACATCAATGGCATCGACCAAGGTGAGAGTGACACGCCAGGAGCATCCGGCACTATGTTGTTGAACGCTGAGCTGTAGTCAATGAATAGCATTCTCACATAGTGAGGGCAGTGTGGAGTGCAATATAGATGGCATCATCTGTGGCTGTGTTTGGGCGGTATGCAAATTGGAGTGGGTCTAGGGTTAATGTGAGTTATGACCAGCCTTTCAAAGCACTTCATGGCTATGGATGTGAGTGCTATGGGTCTAGTCATTTAGGCAGGTCACCTTAGTGTTCTTGGGCACAGGCACTATGGTGGTCTGCTTGAAACATGTTGGTATTACAGACTCAATCAGGGACATGTTGAAAATGTCAGTGAAGACACCTGCCAGTTTGTCAGCACATGCCTGGAGCCCATGTCCTGGTAATCCGTCTGGCCCCGCGGCCTTGTGAAAGTTGACCTGTTTAAAGGTTTACTCACGTCGGCTACGGCGAGCGTGATCACACAGTCGTCCGGAACAGCTGACGCTCTCATGCATGCCTCAGTGTTGCTTGCCTCGAAGCGAGCGTAGAAGTGATTTAGCTCGTCAAATTGTAGTACAATTTGATCTTAGCCCTGTATTGGCGCTTTGCCTGTTTGATGGTTTGTCGGAGGGCATAGCAGGATTTCTTATAATCTTCCAGGTTAGAGTCCCGGACCTTGAAAGCGGCAGCTCAACCCTTTAGCTCAGTGCGGATGTTGCCTGTAATCCATGGCTTCTGGTTGGGGTATGTACTTAGTCACTGTGGGGACAACGTCTTCGATGCACTTATTGATCAAGCCAGTGACTGTGGTGTACTCCTCAATGCCATTGGAGGAATCCCGGAAGCTTTGTATGCTTCTCTGTGTGGAGTACAGGTGATCTAGATTTTTTTTTTTTCCCCTCTGGTTGCGCGTTTAACATGTTGATAGAAATTGGGTAAATGGATTTAAGTTTCCCTGCATTAAAGTCCCCGGCCACTAGGAACGCCACCTCTGGGTGAGTGGTTTCCTGTTTGCTTATTTCCTTATACAGCTGACTGAGTGCGGTCTTAGTGCCAGCATCTGTCTGTGGTGGTAAATAAACAGCCATGAACAGCCAGATGAAAACTCTCTTGGCAAATAGTGTGGTATACAGCTTATAAGATACTCTACGTCAGGTGGGCAAAATCTAGAGACTTCTTTAGATTTCGTGCACCAGCTGTTATTAACCTTGCAGTGTGAAGGACAGGCAAACCATGATGCTGCAATTTAATATGGCAATACTGAAAAGGCAGCAGAAATGCAAGTATATTATTTATTAATGGGCACATCGTTAACGCTTGCTATGTTTTACATGTCATTTGATGGACTGTTTACGTCATGCAGATGAGTTTTGCCCCATACAGTGTATCAATGTCAGTTCGAGAAACCCGTACAATTGTAAATCATTATGCACCACATTTCATCCCAGTCGTCCATAACCTCAATTTGACCTCTGACCCTGCCCCTTAGGCGTGGCAGCGGCCCAGACGCCCGCCGTAGTCTACGCCGTGGTCGACCTCTACGGCATGGCTGTCAAGGTGACCATCGTCCACAATCACAACCACAGCGACCGCCTCCGCCGCAACAACGCCATCATGCGGGCGCTGTCGCCAGACGTTGGTCGCCCCCGGCCTGCCCACTCCCTCACGCCGGACCCCGACACTCCCGACCGCCTCCTCTTTCACTCCAACTGTGGCCAAAAGGCAGCCATCATCAGCGAGGGCAGGACGGCTCTTCGCCCTCAGTATGTATTGTATCCATGGTCCTAGTGCCTTATTGCATAAATATACGAGGGGGTGTGGTATATGGCCAATATACCACGGCTAAGGGCTGTTCTTAGGCACAACGCAAGGAGTACCAGGACACAGCCCTTAGCCGTGGTATATCGGCTATGTACCACAAAACCCAGAGGTGCCTTATTGCTCTTAAAAACTGGTTACCAACGTAATGAGACCCGCAATAATAAATGTTTTGTCATACCCATTGCATACGGTCTGATATACCACTGCTTTCAGCCAATCAGCATTCAGGACTTGAACCACCCAGTTTATAATGTACAGTATATTATAGATGCATTTGATTGTGTGTATTTTTCCTCGGGCAGTGCTACGGACGACTTCAATCACGGCGTGGTCTTGAGCGGCCGCCCGCTGCACTCCAACGAGGTGTTCCAGGTGCGCATCGACAAGATGGTGGACAAGTGGGCGGGCTCCATCGAGATCGGCGTGACCACGCACAACCCCGCCTACCTGCAGCTGCCCTCCACCATGACCAACCTGCGCTCAGGTAATACCAACCAATCAGGTAATACCAACCTCTTACCCCTGCCCCCCTAGCAGGGTTACTTGTAGATCTGAAAGCAATATACTAGTAGGCCCAACTAGCCTTCTTTTAGGCTAGGTTGAGTTTCCACCTCACACCCTTCTAATCCTCCCAGGATGAGAGGATGGGGGCTTGATTAATCTAATTTTCCATACTCAAACAATGTTTGGAAAGGGCTGTGGATTGACTGATTTTGATGATTTTGTTGTCGTTTGACTGATGTACTGGTTTTGTTGCAAGTTGACTGATGTGGTGTTTGTACAGTCGTTCAAGGGTTTATTTTTACTCATTTCTAAATTGTAGAATAATAGTGAAGACATCAAAACTATGAAATAACAAATGGAATCATGTAGTAACCAAAAAAGTGTTAAACCAAATCAAAATATTTTAGTCTTCAAAGTAGCCACCCTTTGCCTTGATGACAGCTTTGCACACTTTTGGCTTTCTGTCAACCAGCTTCACCTGGAATGCTTTTCCAACAGTCTTGAAGGAGTTCCCACACGCTGAGCTCTTGTTGGCTGCTTTTTCTTCACTCTGCGGTCCAACTAATCCCAAACCATCTCAATTTGGCTGAGGTCGGGGGATTGTGGAGGCCAGGTCATCGGATGCAGGACTCATCACTCTCCTTCTTGGTCAAATGGCTCTTACGCAGCCTGGAGGTGTGTTGGGTCATTGTCCTGTTGGGTCATTGTCCTGTTGAAAACAAATGATAATCCCACTAAGCGCAAACCAGATGGGATTGCGTATCACTGCAGAATGCTGTGGTAGCCATGCTGGTTAAGTGTGCCTTGAATTCTAAAAAAATCACTGACAGTGTCACCAGCAAAGCACCGTCACACCACCGCCATGCTTTACGGTGGGAACAACACATGGGGAGATCATCTATTCACCTACTTTGCATCTCACCAAGACACGGCAGGTGGAACCAAAAATCTAAAATTTGGACTCATTAGACCAAAGGACAGATTTCCACAGGTCTAATGTCCATTGCTCAAGTTTCTTGGCCAAAGCAAGTGTCTTCTTATTGGTGTCCTTTAGTAGTGGTTTATTTGCAGCAATTTGACCATGAAGGCCTTACCCACGCAGTCTCCTCAGAACAGTTGATGCTGAGATGTCTTGAACTCTGTTAGTCATTTATTTGGGCTGCAATTTCTGAGGCTGGTAACTCTCTAATGAACTTATCCTCTGCCGCAGAGGTAACTCTGGGTCTTCCGTTCCTGTGGCAGTCCTCATGAGAGTTTCATCATAGTGCTTGATGGTTTTTGCGACTGCATTTGAAGAAATGTTCAAAGTTCTTGACATTTCCCTATTGACTGACCTTCATGTCTTAAAGTAATGATGGACTGTCGTTTCTCTTTGCTTTTTTGAGCTGTTCTTGCCATAATGTGGACTTAGCCTTATTTAGTAAAATACCATCTTCTGTATCCCACAACTGATTAGCTCAAACACATTAAGAAGGAAAGAAATTCCACAAATTTTACTTTTAACAAGGCACACCTGTTAATTGAAATGCATTCCTGGTGACTACCTCATGAAGCTGGTTGAGAGAATGCCAAGAGTGTGCAAAGCTGTCAAGGCAAAGTGTGGCTACTTTGAAGAATCTCAAATACAGAATGTAATTGGATTTCTTTAACACTTTTTGTTTCTATTACTACATAAAATTCCATACGTGTTATTTCATAGTAATGATTTATTCACTATTATTCTACAATGTAGAACATTTTAAAAATAAAGACAAACATTGTAATGAGTAGGTGTGTCCAAACTTTTGACTGGTACTGCAGGTTGACTGATGTTTTGTTGTAGGTTGACTGATGTTCTGGTTTTGTGTCCCAGGGACTTGGATGATGACAGGAAACGGGGTGATGCACAACGGAACCACCATACTGGACGAGTACGGACACAACCTGGACCGACTCAAAGTGCGTGGGAGACATACTTTACAGTCCTCCTTAGAATATTCAACTCTACCCCCCCCCCCCCCCCCCTCTCTTTCTCCATTTCCCACCCTCTCGCTCTGTCCTGTTCCTGCTCTTTCACTCCTTCTCAGTCACCATCAGCACTTACATGCTATTGTACTTATCACCTGTTGCTGTGTGCTTCATCTCTTTCTCTCTGACCACTGTCATATCTGTCTCTTTATCCAGGCGGGGGACACAGTGGGCGTGGTGCGGAAGGAGGACGGGAGCCTCCACTTCTTTGTGAACGGGGTGGCACAGGGCCCGGCGGCGTGGAACGTCCCACCCAGCGTCTATGCCGTGGTGGACCTCTACGGCCAGGCCGCACAGGCAACCATCATGGACGACGTGGGTGAGTGGGGGGTGGGATGGAGGAAGGTTGTTGTTAAAGGTGCCTAAGGCGATTCCAGAAGTTTCTAGTGTGTCAGATCAAAAAGGTTTTGGAACCACTGAAGACAATACTGAAGACATGGAATGTGTCTGTAGATGGTATGTGAATATCCTCCAACTAGCTTTGCCTCAACAACCTTCCTCAAACATTTCTCCCCTCTAGCAGACCTCCCCCCTCTCCCTGAGGACAGCTCGGAGGGCCCCACCGTCATGTCGCCCGGCAGCCCATGCTCGGTCGCCGGGGGCAACAGTGCCAACGACCTGCGCTTCCACCAGCTGCACGGCACTAACGCGGTAATCACCAATGGGGGGCGCACTGCCCTCAGACAGAACTGTCGATCTGAGTTCAACGACGCCATCGTCATCTCTAACAGGTCAGTGTGACGCGCGCGCACACACACACACACACCTGCGTCATCTCCAACAGGTCAGAAGGTCGACACACACATCATGTTTGTGCGTGTCCTGACTGTGTTGTCTGTTGTCAGGTGCCTTCGAGACGGAGAGCTCTTTGAGATAGTCATTCAGAAGATGGTGGACCGGTGGTCGGGGTCAATAGAAGCAGGTAAGATAATGGCAGGTAAGGCGTTTCTATTTTACCCCTCTCGACCTTCTCACACAGCCCTATCCACACACACAGCAGTGGAGTGATACATGTTTGTCCGTGTGTGTGTTCTGTCCAGGTGTGACTGCTATCAGGCCAGAAGAGCTGGAGTTTCCCAACACCATGACGGATATAGACTACGATACCTGGATGCTTAGGTAAGGGGGGTTCTGTTTTTTATGTCTGTTTTGTGTCTGTTTCAGTGATTCTAAATGAATGATTTTGAAACAGATTAGATTCAGTCAACTGTTATCGAATCCTACTGTTGTATCCATCTGCTACAGTGGATTTCACTAAGAAGCATCTAAGGGAATATCTTCCTCTGCCTTGTGCATGAAATAAACCAAGTTTCATTTGAACTCCCTCTCTAAACCCTCAGTGGCACGGCCATCATGCAGGACGGCAACACCATGCGTAACAACTACGGCTGTGACCTGGACACTCTGACCACGGGCAGTAGGATCGGCATGATGCGCTCGGCCACCGGCGACCTTCACTACTACATCAACGGTGTGGACCAGGGGGTGGCCTGCACCGGGCTGCCGCCAGGTAAAGGTGAATGGAACCAGTGATCATAAACCTGTTATTACGACCCCATACATGGGCAAGGGGTCGGGGACAAAAGGCTCATGAACTGATTTTGAAATGGAGCTGATGGGTGTGTACTATGCACCTTGTAGCTAGATGGTAGAAGTGTCTCTGAATAAATCCACCTAACAGCTCAAATCTCACTGCTATTTTGTTTAATATTTCAACTTGTATTTACCAAGGCTAGTCTCACTGAGATCTTTGTCAAGCATCTACACTTTCCAAATATATGGTGAACTTGGACAACCCCTCTTTCCTCTCTCCCTCCCTCCCTCCCTCCCTCCCTCCTTTCATCAGAGGTGTATGCAGTGATAGACCTGTATGGTCAGTGTGTCCAGGTGTCCATCACCAGTTCCTCTGGCCCTCAGGATAACAGTCTGTGTACCAGCAACATCACAGAGAAGAGTTTCCCCATACACTCCCCAGGTACTGACCGCGTGTGTGATTTTTCTCTCAGGCTATGAATCTAAGTCGTGAGCCTGTCTGTCGTTCAACGTCTCTCCTTCTTCCTTATATGCGTAGTGGCAGGCGTGGCCCACCGGCTCCACAGTAAGCATGGTAAGAACGTGGTTCTACTGGGAGAGGGCTGCCAGGCCGCCAGGGTGGGAGGATACTCACACGGCATCGTCTTCAGCGCCAAGGAACTCAAAACAGACGAACTGTTTGAGGTGAGTAGTGTTCTGTTATCTACCCAGACGCAATCAGATCGCTCTATTTTCATAACACTTGAGTCATCTGTTGTCTTATATATGCTCGCGCATAACATTCACTATTGACGTTGTAGTATTGTCCTCTCCACCCACCTCCAGGTGAAGATAGACAAGGTGGATGACCAGTGGTCTGGTTCCCTCCACATGGGTCTGACCACCCTAGCCCCTCCAGAGCTGCCCTCCTGCCCCATGTCAGGCATGTCCCCCTCCCTCACACAGCTCCGGTCCAAGGTCACCTGGCTGGTAGCCGGGTCAGAGGTCAGACGCAACGGGCTCCTGCAGAGACAGAACTACGGCGCCTCCCTGGACAGACTGACGGTGAGAGACAGGGCGTGGGATTCCAAAGCTCTGTTGAATCAATACTTTGTACTTATTTTGTAATTTGTTGCACAGAGAGAAACAATGAAAGAGGGGGAGGGAACAGCTGGTTGGGATTGAAAGATGGAGACGACAAACATTAGTGCATATGGAATGGAAAGAAGGATTGTGATGAAGAGATAAGTAGGTACTACATTTGATGCCTGAGTTGTATTGCGTGTGTCTAGGTGGGTAACCGCGTCGGGGTGAAGAGATGCAGCGACGACACCATGCACGTCCTTATCGACGGAGAGGACATGGGACCAGCTGCCACCGCTGTGGCCAAGGTACACACACTTCATGAACAACAGTTCTCTCGTACACACGTCATACTTGTTCAATTCACACGCACAATTGTGTTCCTATCCTTGTGGGGACCAAAACATTGATTCCCATTCAAAATCCTGTTTACTTTAACACCCTAGCCCTAACTCCTTACCCTAATTGTAAACCTAAGCCTAAAATAGCCTATTTCCTTGTTTTACTACCACCCCACCTCTCTCCCCTACCTATAGAACGTGTATGCAGTGTTGGACCTGTATGGTCGTGTGACAGCGGTGTCCATCGTCAGTTCGTCGGTGCTGGAGGACGCAGGGAGCGTCAAGGCCCCCTCCCTCTCCTCAGACAGCTGTAGCGAAGGAGAGGAGGACCGCACGCCGGTGAGACACGGGTGTGGGGATGGAGGGAGAAGGGGGATAGGAGGAAGGGGGGACCGATGGATGATATGCTTTCGCCGGGATCTTTAGTGATTATAGCTTAACAACAATGTTAGACTTTGTCTAAAGTAGGAAAATGTGTGGAATTTTTATTTCTCCACTTTTGTCATGCAAGCATCTCAAAGTACAGTAGGAAACCTGAAATTGCGCCATAGGTGGTTGTACATAGGTAGGTGTACAAAACATTAGGAAACACCTTCCTAATATTGAGTTGCAGCTCCTATTACCTTCAGAACAGCCTCAATTCGTCGGGGCATGGACTCTACAAGGTGTCGAAAGCATTCCACAGGGATGATGGCCGACGTTAACTCCAATTCTTTCCATAGTTGTCAAGCTGGCTGGATGTCCTTTCGGTGGTGGACCGTTCTTGATAGACACGAGAAACTCTAGAGCGTGAAAAACTCAGCAGTGTTACAGAAACCAGTTTGCCTGACACCTACTACCATACCCTCTGAATGGCACCCTACACAATCAATTTCTCATTGTCTCAAGGCTTAAAAATCCTTTAACTGATCTCCTCCCCTTCATCTACACTGATTGAAGTGGATTTAACAAGTGACGTCAATAAGGGATCATAGCAGTCACCTGCTCAGTCTGTGTCATGGAAAGAGCAGGTGTTCCTAATGTTTTGTACACTCAGTGTATATATGTGAATTGATCTAAGGCAACAGAAGTTTTAAAAAATACAGTTTGTTTCATCTCTCCATCTCACTCTCCATCTCTCCTCCCCCTCTATCTCCTCTCTCCATCCACCAGGTTGAGGGTGGTGAGCCGGCCCTGGTGCCCAACACAGTCATGGCCTTCCTGGAGAACCATGGGAAGAACATCCAGCTGTCCCATGAGAACCTGACGGCGGCCCGCGTCTCCAGCTACAACCAGGGCCTCCTAGTCACAGCACAACCCCTGCCCCGACAACAACTGTTCCAGGTACTGTGTGTGAGTGGTGGGGTTAGGGGTCTGTGTGTCAGGATTTGATTGGGGTAGCCAAGGGGGTGTTTAATTGTTGTATAGGGACACATAATATTTTATACTGCATTCTGTCACCATAGTTTGTGAATGACATTTTGACTAGCAATGTTGCCATAGTTTCAGATCGACCGCCTGAACGCATCGTGGACGTCGTCCCTGTCGCTAGGGGTGATCGGCCACTCCCCAGACCGCCTCAACTTTCCCTCCACTGCGTGCTGTCTGAAACGCTCTGTGTGGCTGCTGCAGAGAGACTCTGTCTTCCACAACTCACTGAAGGTACTGCACACACACACACACACACACGTCAGTGTTTCCCCTACGTTCATTTCGCAGTGGCATACCGCCGCTGCTAAGTCATTGCCGCCACTGCAAATATATATATTTTTTAACATTCTGCCAAGATGAGCTTTTAAGATCAGCGTGACGAAGTACAACAAATTCCATATCTTCCTCTTTCTCATCAGATCATCCGAGAAACCTTGACGGTAATTAGCTAACGTGCTTGTTATCCTGGAAGTGTAACCAACCCTATTAAGATACAGGAAACTTACGCCAGTGAAATAATTTTTGCGGTTAATATAGAAGTGGCTGGTGACGTTATTGAGATCAAGAGATACAATTCAACTGTCCTTGAGTTTCTAAGAAAGAGGGCATTTTTTAATTTTCATGCATTTGAGTTGGGAAAAAAAGTCACCGTTAGTTTTGTTGTACGACTGTGAGAAGGTCCCCTCCACTATCTCTGCCACAGCTACTGAATGAAATCCTAGGGGAAACACTGCGCACACACTCACGGTACAGATAGCAAGACAAACACAACACAAAGCTTAATGGAGATCTCTCCCTCTTCTCTCTTTCCCACCATCACTTCTCCTCCCCATCAGATCTGTGAGAACTATGGTCCTAACCTGGACACATGTCCAGAGGGTACAGTCCTGGGTCTGCTGGTGGATGGGAACAGCTGTCTGCACCTTTATGTGAACGGTATGGACCAGGGAGTAGCAGCCCAGGATATCCCTACGCCATGCTACCCCCTCATAGACCTATACGGACAGTGTGAACAGGTACGTCTGTCCCACCCCCATTCCAAACCGTCAGAATAATTTTCGGTCGAGGAAGTTAAGAAACGAAACGAAGTTAAGAAACGAATACCTGGAAAAAGAAAGCTGTTGACTTGTTTTAATGGTCCTAAACCATATCTTAACCGCCATCGATAAGAAACAATACTATGCAGCCGTATTCATTGATCTGGCCAAGGATGTGGTTAATCACCACATCCTCATCGGCAGACTCAATAGCCTTGGTTTCTCAAATGATTGCCTCGCCTGATTCACCAACTACTTCTCTGATAGAGTTCATTGTGTCAAATCGGAGGGCCTGTTGTCCGGGCCTCTGGCAGTCTCTATGGGGGTGCCACAGGTTTAAATTCTTGGACCGACTCTCTTCTCTGTGTACATCAATGATGTACCTCTTGCTGCTGGTGAGTCTCTGATCCACCTCTACGCAGACGACACCATTCTGTATACTTCTGGCCCTTCTTTGGACACTGTGTTAACAGCCCTCCAGGCGAGCTTCAATTCCATACAACTCTCCTTCCGTGGCCTCCAATTGCTCTTAAATACAAGTAAAACTAAATGCATGCTATTCAACCGATCGCTACCTGCCCGCCTGTCCAACATCACTACTCTGGACAGCTCTGACAATTACAAATACCTAGGTGTCTGGTTAGACTGTAAACTCTCCTTCCAGACTCAAATCAAACATCTCCAATCCAAGTTAAATCTAGAAATGGCTTCCTATTTCATAACAAAGCATCCTTCACTCATGCTGCCAAACATACCCTTGTAAAACTGACCATCTTACAAATCCTCGACTTCGGCGACGTCATTTACAAAATGGCCTCCAATACCCTACTCAATAAATTGGATGCAGTTTATCACAGTGCCATCCGTTTTGTCACCAAAGCCCCATATACTACCAACCACTACGACCTGTACGCTCTCGTTGGCTGGACCTTGCTTCATACTCGTCGCTAAACCCACTGGCTCCAGGTCAGCTACAAGACCCTGCTACCCTGCTAGGTAAAGTCCCCCCTTATCTCAGCTCGCAGGTCACCATAGCAGCACCCACCTGTAGCACGCGCTCCAGCAGGTATAGCTGCCTGGTCGACCCCCAAAACCAATTCTTACTTTGGCCGCCTCTCCTTCCACGTCTCTGCTGCCAATGACTGGAATGAACTACAAAAATCACTGAAACTGGAAACACTTATCTCCCTTACTAGCTTTAAGCACCAGCTGTCAGAGCAGCTCACATATTACTGTACCTGTACATAGCCGATCTATAATTAAGCCCAAACAACTACCTCTTTCCTTACTTTATTTATTTATGTTGCTTTGCTGCAGGAGGCTGCAGGAGGTGTTTTGCTTTGCTGCAGGAGGAACTGGTGCACTTCACAAAATAGATGGCCTCATGAGGAGGGAAAATTATGTGGATATATTGAAGCAACATCAAGACATCAGTCTGGAAGTTAAAGCTTGGTCGCAAATGGGTCTTCCAAATGGACAATGACCCCAAGCATACTTGCAAAATGGCTTAAGGACAACAAAGGAGTGGCCATCGCAAAGCCCTGACCTCAATCCTATAGAACATTTGTGGGCAGAACTGAAAAAGCATGTGCGATCAAGGAGGCCTACAAACCTGACTCAGTTACACCAGCTCTGTCAGGAGGAATGGGCCAAAATGCACCCAACTTATTGTGGGAAGATTGTGGAAGGCGACCTGAAACGTTTGACCCACTTTAAACAATTTAAAGACAATGCTACCAAATACTAATTGAGTGTCTGTAAACTTCTGACCCACTGGGAATGTGATGAAATAAATCATTCACTCTACTATTATTCTGACATTTCACATTCTTAAAATAAAGTGGCGATCCTAACTAACCAAAGACAGGGAATTTTTACTAGGATTAAATGTCAGGAATTGTGAAAAACTGAGTTTAAATGTATTTGGCTAAGGTGTATGTAAACTTCCGACTTCAACTGTATTAGGCGGTGTCAGATGAAAGCACATAAAATTGTCAGGGACTCCAGTCACCCAAGTCATAACTGTTTTCTCTGCTACTGCACGGCAAGCGGTACCGGAGTGCCAAGTCTAGGACCCAAGGCTCCTTAACAGCTTCTACCCCCAAGCCATAAGACTGCTGAACAATTAATCAAATGGCCACTACATTACATTGAGCCCCCCCATCCTGGCCTCGATACCGGTACCCCCATATTAGAGTTCGACCGATTATGATTTTTCAACGCTGATACCGATTATTGAAGGACCAAAAAAAGCCGATACCGATTTGAAAAAATACAAATTTATTTATTTGTAATAATGACAATTACAACAATACTGAATGAACACTTATTTTAACTTAATAGAATACATCAATAAAATCAATTTAGCCCCAAATAAATAATGAAACATGTTCAATTTGGTTTAAATAATGCAAAAACAAAGTGTTGGAGAAGAAAGTAAAAGTGCAATATGTGCCATGTAAGAAAGCTAACGTTTCAGTTCCTTGCTCAGAACATGAGAACATATGAAAGCTGGTGGTTCCTTTTAACATGAGTCTTCAATATTCCCAGGTAAGAAGTTTTAGGTTGTAGTTATTATAGGAATAATAGGACTATTTCTCTCTATACCATTTGTATTTCATTAACCTTTGACTATTGGATGTTCTTATAGGCACTTTAGTATTACCAGTGTAACAGTATAGATTCCGTCCCTCTCCTCGCTCCTACCTTGGCTCGAACCAGGAACACATAGACAACAGCCACCCTCGAAACAGCGTTACCCATGCAGAGCAAAGAGAACAACCACTCCAAGTCTCAGAGCGAGTGACGTTTGAAACGCTATTAGCGTGCACCCTGCTAACTAGCTAGCCATTTCACATCGGTTACACCAGCCTCATCTCGGGAGTTGATAGGCTTGAAGTCATAAACAGCTGCTGGCAAACGCACGAAAGTGCTGTTTGAATGAATGCTTACGAGCCTGCTGGTGCCCACCATCGCTCAGTCGGACTGCTCTATCAAATCATAGACTTAATTATAACGTAATAACACACAGAAATACGAGCCTTAGGTCATTAATATGGTCAAATCCGGAAACTATAATCTTGAAAACAAGACGTTTATTCTTTCAGTGAAATACGAACCGTTCCGTATTTTATCTAACGGGTGGCATCCATAAGTCTAAATATTCCTGTTACATTGCACAACCTTCAATGTTATGTCATAATTACGTAAAATTCTGGCAAATTAGGTGGCCCAAACTGCATATACACTGACTCTGCGCGCAATGAACGCAAGAGAGGTGACACAATTTCACCTGGTTAATATTGCCTGCTAACCTGAATTTATTTTAGCTAAATATGCAGGTTTAAAAATATACTTCTGTGTATTGATTTTAAGAAAGGCATTGATGTTTATGGTTAGGTACACATTGGAGCAACGATACGCACCGCATCGATTATATGCAACGCAGAACACGCTAGATAACTACACATGGTTGATATTACTAGTTTAACTAGTGATTATGATTGATTGATTGGTTTTTATAAGACGTTTAATGCTAGCTAGCAACTTACCTTGGCTTACTGCATTCGTGTAACAGGCAGGCTCCTCGTGGAGTGCAAGAGGCAGGTGGTTAGAGCGTTGGACTGATTACTCAACTGTAAGGGTGCAAGATTGAATCCCCCGAGCTGACAAGGTAAAATTCTGCCGTTCTGCCCCTGAAGGAGGCAGTTAACCCACCGTTCCTAGGCCGTCATTGAAAATAAGAATGTGTTCTTAACTGACTTGCCTAGTTAAATAAAGATTAAATAAAGGCGTAGGGAAAAAAATCGGTGTCCAAAAATACCGATTTCCGATTGTTATGAAAACGGCCCTAATTAATTGGCCGTTCCGATTAATCGGTCGACCTCTACCCCGTATATAGCCTCGTTTTTGTATAACTTTTTATTATTTATTTTTTACTTTTGTTTATTTGGTAAATATTTTCTTAACCAACAGTGCAGTTCAAGAAGAGTTAAGTAAGTAAGCATTTCACTGTAAGGTCTACACTTGTTGTATTTTGCGCATGTGACAAAGTTTGATTTGAGACTCGGTCCTACTCAGGGCCACTTTTAGATCAGTAGCTAGAAACTCTAATCTGCTAGTCTTTTGCTCTATGACCTTTTAATCCTGAAATATCTCCATCTGGCTAACGTTATACAGTGGAACAGTCATAAGCTCATTTAGACGCTCCGTCCTGGGTAGGTATTTAACTGCGTGATCCCAGCCCTCCCACCAGACCGGTTTAATAATCTCAGTTACCTGGCCTGGGACGACTTTATCTGTGTGGCACCAGGGGCCGAGAGAATTCAGTGACACCCTCTGATGTCGTGGCAGGTTACCATAGTGACCAACAACGTGGCGACCGTGGGAGGCGAGAGCGTCAAGGCGCGTTGCCAGGGCGACATGGAGAAAGCGGACATGGTTGATGGTGAGAGGAGGAGAGCATGATGACTTTGGCAACTCTATACAGACCCTTTAAATCTGTGGCTCTGGGCTGAAAAAATGCTAACCTTTGACATCTGACCTCTAGGGATCAAAGAGAGTGTTTGCTGGATGCCCCATGCAGAGGTCAACCCCAACAAGACCTGTGAGTACCAGGCCCTGTGCTCGCGCTTCAAGGACCTGCTGACACTGCCAGGTGAGGAACACACACTGTCTTTGTGTACTGCCCTCTCGCTCTCTGACTTAATCATAACTTCTCCCATATTTAGATTTTCTCTCCCTCCCTTTGCCCCCTCCCCCTATCATCTCTCTCAGATGGTTACTTCAACGAGGATGCCAAGTATAACCTGTGTTACTGTGAGTCGTGCCACAAGCTGCGGGGGGACGAGTCCTACTACAAGAGAGGGGAGCCCCCACGGGACTACGCCCTGCCCTTTGGCTGGTGCCGCTTCGCTCTGAGGTCAGAAGTTACAGACAGCCAATCAGTGGGCTTCAAAAACTGTCTTCATCCAATCACACTGTAGTGTGAACTATGTTCAACCAATTACTCAACCAAAGTGCTCTTCAAGTCCAATTAATCAGCCTGAATTAGTTTTATCTAGTTCAATTAACAAATGACTTAATTACTTATTTTTCACTTTGGCGAGAGAAGGGGAGAATGAAAGTAAAAAAATTGTATACAGTAAAGCATTAAACTGTCTGAGTATCAATGTCATAGGACTCTGGTAGAGGGGTTATCTAACATCTTGGTGTGTGTGTTCTCCTGCCTGCAGGATCAAGCCCCACTGTGATGTGTCCAATTCGTTTAAGCAGTGGCACATAGCCTACCACGGCACCAGCGTAGGGGCCCTCAGACGCACACTGGACCATGCCCAGCTACTCTCTGGTACGACACAACATTTATTTCCTTATCCACTTTTGGACCAACAAACGATTGTGAATTGACCACAGGTTGCTTATTTTGATGAGCATATCACCTCAAACTGTTGTTTCTCTCTGAATGCAATGACCGCATTTCTAGCCTTTTGAAAAACATGGTTGATTTCCAGAACCATTTCCACTCATGATTTAGTTGAGGGTGTTGTAAATGAACTAAACCGTGTTGTCTTGGTGTTTCAGGGACGTCGTCCATCTTCTCTGTGTCTCCGGTGAAGACGGAGGGTCCTAACGGCTACAGTGAGCCAGAGGAGAACAGCAGCAACAGCCTCCCTGACAGGGACAGGGAACGGGACAGGGAGGTGCCCCGGGTTCAGCTGTCCCCCACCATGCGCTACTCCGGCCTGGAGATTTTCGCCCCCAAAGTGCAGTACGTGTGTCACTCACTACCACTGTAGTACCACTACCACCACTACCACTTTATCTGCCTTTTGCTGTTATTCAAATTGAAATGATTACTCTTGTTCTTTCACTGTCTTGCTTTCATGCTTCTTCCCATGACTCCTGATCTCCTCACTCGGCCCTTTCACTCTCTCCCTCCAGATTCCGGGACCCCCGTTCTCACTGCTGTCACCAGGCCCAGGTGGGTTTCCAGGTGTGTGTCCGGCCGGGCTCCTATAAGGTGGGTCCCCAGACCCTGGGAGCCATCGAACCCCTGGATCCCTGCTTCAGCAACACAGAGATCGAGTGGATCACCAAGGATCAGGGGGGCACCCTCCTCTACGGCCTGCTCATACGGGTGGAATGATAGCGGGAGTAGTGAAGAGATTGTTGGATGGAGAGAGAGGGGGAAAGGGAGCTACTCTCTCCCAGCAGTGCCTCCAAAACTACTGCTTCTCCATCAACCAAATTACAGACTTTGGGAGTCTTTGGAATTAGGGAATTTCCCTCCTGTTGCTGGGCGGTTTGTTGATTGACAATTCAGCATTGTTTTGTTTGTTTAGGACTTGTTTTTTTTCTGACACTTAACAGGGAGGGACAAGGGTGGATTCAGAGAAGAACAACCAGACAGACACTGCCTGCACTTTGTTTTGGACAATTCGTGGGCGATTTTTTTTATTTTTTAAATTTTAACATGTATTTTACTTTTTTTTTATTCGTCATAATACAACACTTGTTTTTTGTCACAGCCATTTTTATTTTAGCGCAGTTTTGTCTTCCCGGTCTCTGTTCCCTCCCTCACTCTAGCTTGTTTTTTTTATCAACCCCTTTACCCCTGCCTGATCACTCTCCTCTTCTCAAGTACGGAGGGATGGTTCTCCTCAGTTCTCCTGTGAAAAGGCTGAGTGCACAACCCGAAACCGGTCCTGTTGCATTCCAAGACCTGGACCGTTTGTTGAACCACCTCGCAACGTCGACCGCCACACGGTCACTGGCTATTGGATTATTATTTTTAAGCGAAAGACTTAACCGCAGGTCAGAAGGAAATTGAGAAAAAGAGCATTAGATCAAACAAGGAAAAAAGACTGGAAAAGAACCGTGAACTGAAGGACCTGAGAGCACCTGTAGAGGGAGGAACTCAAAAACTGGCGCAAAATGTTTACAGGTGTAACACTAACTGCACTGATCTGAAAACACAGGATAGGTGAAAACGATCAGGTGGCTGTTGCCTAATGGGAATTGACTTTCACCCGTTCAGTTCCGGTTCATTCATATCAGTGCGGATGAGGAGAGGAAGCCATGAAGGACAATAGAGATGGACACTAACACCACCGTCAGAACTAGTGGGAGAGAAATTTTTAAATGTTTTTTCAACCGGCCAGTCTGGCCGTTAAGCTTCGTCTCCCGAATTCTCCCCTATCACTGCTTTACCCCGTGTCATATTCACTTCACTGGAGATTAGAGGGATTCTACACATGCTTTGTAGAGGGAATACCATGGGCGTGTTCAGCAGGGAGAATCATTTTTGAAAGGAGAGGTTCTACCGGCGCTTGTCCAATGCACAGTTCTGTTGCAAAAAGTCATTCTTAGTGTGCCCTACTGAACATGACCTTGATGCATAAAGACCAAGGCCGATTCCATTTCAACTAGTGATCGAAATGGGCCCGGACCTGAAGATCTCTCCTCATTCTCTCATTTTCTATAGCTAGTTCAGGAGGAAAACGTTGTGGATTGTTGCAGATAGAAATGTCATGAATGGAGTTGACAGGATTCTATACCAGAGAGGCATGTTTGTTCTAAAGGTATTTCTACCTGAACTTTCCACAACGTTGTGCACTGCTGAACATGCCCATTTTCTCACATTGTTTACACTGGTTACGTTTAAGTCTCCCTCTATGATCCATCCATTCTGTCATCGTTTACCAGGGAGGAATGTTCAGAGCCAATCACATCATAGGGGTGTGGCTTCACCCTGGCGTGTTCATGCAAAGACTCTTGGTAAATGGAGTCTTTTTTACGAAATGCAGGCCCTGATGCTGGAGTTTACATTGCGAATGTGATTCATTAGGGTTTTTGTTGTTTTTTGTAGTCCGTTTACGTTCTACCTGTCTGCTTCATGTTAAAACAAACTCCCTCTATTTTACATAATACATTACATAGATTAACACAGGGGTTCATTAATTCCTGATTAAAATATTCAGCAAATTTTTTTTTGTATGTGGACAGCTCTTCAAAGCATATCTTTTAACCATTCTGTTTTGTTTGGCAACAAAATAATCTGAGATACTTACGTATTACATACATCACTACATGCATAAATAACCCCGCCATCTTGCCAAGTCATTGTTTTGACAAAAAAGGTGAGGAAAACAGTGGTATCGAGTCAAGATTCAAGGTTGTCGACTTTCCTCACACAAAACTGTGTGTAAACTAACTTATTGCAAAGGTGGGGTTTGAAAAAATGTACTTGCAACGTTCAATCAAAATGTGAAAAATATATGGGGTTGTTTAAAAGCCCAGTGCTGCTTTTTACGAGAATGAATTTATATTCTTTTTTCCCCTTTTTTGTTCTGTATGTTGCATTGTACAGGCTGTTACATAACATCATCTTCTTGATTTGTAAAAAAAAAATAATAATGAATAAACCAATAGACAGTGCACATTATGACTCTGGATTGGCTTCGTGTGTTACTCCTTAAGGCGTTTCTCTTGGTTCCTTTAAAAAAAAAAAAAAAAAATTGGTAGTATAATTTCTTTCTACAGTCACTGACATGTCATTGCAGTGTTGCATATGTCCTCAATCACGCCTTTTTTCAAAAATATTTATAGGACTGATTCCTTAACGCCAATAGTGTTCTTTCAGCTTTCCAAAAAAACTGGCGAATCACTTGATTTGCAGGATGTGTTTTTATAACTCGTTCAAGTGCTAGTCGGATCCTAGGTCAGAACTAAAGGAAACTGTAATTTCCGACTTGCTAACTGGTTAAACACATGGCACGTGGAACTACAACCAGTTAGCAAGTCGAACATTTCTGAGTTTCCCAGTTCCGACTAGCACGTGAACACTGCATGAAACACACACCCACATCAGGCAATCAAATCAAATGTATTTATATAGGCCTTCGTACATCAGCTGATATCTCAAAGTGCTGTACAGAAACCCAGCCTAAAACCCCAAACGGCAAGCAATGCAGGTGTAGAAGCACGGTGGCTAGGAAAAACTCCCTAGAAAGGCCGAAACCTAGAGAGGAACCAGGCTATGTGGGGTGGCCAGTCCTCTTCTGGCTGGGCCGGGTGGAGATTATAACAGAACATGGCCAAGATGTTCAAATGTTCATAAATGACCAGCATGGTCCAATAATAAGGCAGAACTGTTGAAACTGGAGCAGCAGCACGGCCAGGTGGACTGGGGACAGCAAGGAGTCGTCATGTCAGGTAGTCCTGAGGCATGGTCCTAGGGCTCAGGTCCTACGAGAGAGAGAGAGAATTAGAGAGAGCACACTTAAATTCACACAGGACACCGAATAGGACAGGAGAAGTACTCCAGATATAACAAACTGACCCTAGCCCCCCGACACAAACTACTGCAGCATAAATACTGGAGGCTGAGACAGGAGGGGTCAGGAGACACTGGCCCCATCCGAGGACACCCCCGGACAGGGCCAAACAGGAAGGATATAACCCCACCCACTTTGCCAAAGCACAGCCCCCACACCACTAGAGGGATATCTTCAACCACCAACCATCCTGAGACAAGGCTGAGTATAGCCCACAAAGAGCCAGACAGGATGATCACATCAGTGACTCAACCCACTCAGGTAACGCATCCCTTCCAGGGACGGCATGAGAGAGCCCCAGTAAAGCCAGTGACTCAGCCCCTGTAATAGGGTTAGAGGAAGAGAATCCCAGTGGTAAGAGGGGAACCGGCCAGGCAGAGACAGCAAGGGCGGTTCGTTGCTCCAGAGCCTTTCCGTTCACCTTCCCACTCCTGGGCCAGACTACACTCAATCATGTGACCCACTGAAGAGATGAGTCTTCAGTAAAGACTTAAAGGTTGAGACCGAGTTTGCGTCTCTGACATGGGTAGGCAGACCGTTCCATAAAAATGGAGCTCTATAGGAGAAAGCCCTGCCTCCAGCTGTTTGCTTAGAAAGTCTAGGGACAATTAGGAGGCCTGCGTCTTGTGACCGTAGCGTACGTGTAGGTATGTACGGCAGGACCAAATCAGAGAGATTGGTAGGAGCAAGCCCATGTAATGCTTTGTAGGTTAGCAGTAAAACCTTGAAATCAGCCCTTGCTTTGAAAGGAAGCCAGTGTAGGGAGGCTAGCACTGGAGTAATATGATCACATTTTTTGGTTCTAGTCAGGATTCTAGCAGCCGTATTTAGCACTAACTGAAGTTTATTTAGTGCTTTATCCGGGTAGCCGGAAAGTAGAGCATTGCAGTAGTCTAACCTAGAAGTGACAAAAGCATGGATTAATTTTTCTGCATCATTTCTGGACAGAAAGTTTCTGATTTTTGCAATGTTACGTAGATGGAAAAAAGCTGTCCTTGAAATGGTCTTGATATGTTCTTCAAAAGAGAGATCAGGGTCCAGAGTAACGCCGAGGTCCTTCACAGTTTTATTTGAGACGACTGTACAACCATTAAGATTAATTGTCAGATTCAACAGAAGATCTCTTTGTTTCTTGGGACCTAGAACAAGCATCTCTATTTTGTCTGAGTTTAAAAGTAGAAAGTTTGCAGCCATCCACTTCCTTATGTCTGAAACACATGCTTCCAGCGAGGGCAATTTTGGGGCTTCACCATGTTTCATTGAAATGTACAGCTGTGTGTCATCCGCATAGCAGTGAAAGTTAACATTATGTTTTCGAATGACATCGCCAAGAGGTAAAATATATAGCGAAAACAATAGTGGTCCTAAAACGGAACCTTGAGGAACACCGAAATTTACAGTTGATTTTTCAGAGGACAAACCATTCACAGAGACAAACTGATATCTTTCCGACGGATAAGATCTAAACCAGGCCAGAACTTGTCCGTGTAGACCAATTTGGGTTCCCAATCTCTCCAAAAGAATGTGGTGATCGATGGTATCAAAAGTAGCACGAAGGTCTAGGAGCACGAGGACAGATGCAGAGCCTCGGTCTGATGCCATTAAAAGGTCATTCACCACCTTCACAAGTGCAGTCTCAGTGCTATGATGGGGTCTAAAACCAGACTGAAGCATTTCGTATACATTGTTTGTCTTCAGGAAGGCAGTGAGTTGCTGCGCAACAGCCTTTTCTAAACATTTTGAGAGGAATGGAAGATTCGATATAGGCCGATAGTTTTTTATATTTTCTGGGTCAAGGTTTGGCTTTTTCAAGAGAGGCTTTATTACTGCCACTTTTAGTGAGTTTGGTACACATCCGGTGGATAGAGAGCCGTTTGTTATGTTCAACATAGGGGGGCCAAGCACAGGAAGCAGCTCTTTCAGTAGTTTAGTTGGAATAGGGTCCAGTATGCAGCTTGAAGGTTTAGAGGCCATGATTATTTTCATCATTGTGTCAAGAGATATAGTACTAAAACACATGAGCGTCTCTCTTGATCCTAGGTCCTGGCAGAGTTGTGCAGACTCAGGACAACTGAGCTTTGAAGGAATACGCCGATTTAAAGAGGAGTCCGTAATTTGCTTTCTAATAATCATGATCTTTTCCTCAAAGAAGTTCATGAATTTATCACTGCTAAAGTGAAAGCCAACCTCTCTTGGGGAATGCTGCTTTTTAGTTAGCTTTGCGACAGCATCAAAAAGGAATTTCGGATTGTTCTTATTTTCCTCAATTAAGTTAGAAAAATAGGATGATCGAGCAGCAGTAAGGGCTCTTCGGTACTGTCTTTCCAAGCTAGTCGGAAGACTTCCAGTTTGGTGTGGCGCCATTTCCGTTCCAATTTTCTGGAAGCTTGCTTCAGAGCTTGGGTATTTTCTGTGTACCAGGGAGCTAGTTTCTTATGAGAAATGTTTTTAGTTTTTAGGGGTGCAACTGCATCTAGGGTATTGCGCAAGGTTAAATTGAGTTCCTCAGTTAGGTGGTTAACTGATTTTTGTCCTCTGGCGTCCTTGGGTAGACAGAGGGAATCTGGAAGGACATCAAGGAATCTTTGTGTTGTCTGTGATGTTCCTTGGTTGGGGTCTGAGCAGATTATTTGTTGCAATTGCAAACGTAATAAAATGATGGTCCGATAGTCCAGGATTATGAGGAAAAACATTAAGATCCACAACATTTATTCCATGGGACAAAACTAGGTCCAGAGTGTGACTGTGACAGTGAGTGGGTCCAGAGACATGTTGGACAAAACCCACTGAGTCGATGATGGCTCCAAAAGCCTTTTGGAGTGGGTCTGTGGACTTTTCCATGTTAATATTAAAGTCACCAAAGATTAGAATATTATCTGCTATGACTACAAGGTCCGATAGGAATTCAGGGAACTCAATGAGGAACGCTGTATATGGCTTAGGATGCCTGTAAACAGTAGCTATAAAAAGTGATTGAGTAGGCTGCATAGATTTCAAGACTAGAAGCTCAAAAGACGAAAACATTTATTTTTTTTTGTAAATTGAAATTTGCTATCGTAAATGTTAGCAACACCTCCGCCTTTGCGGGATGCACGGGGGATATGGTCACTAGTGTAGCCAGTGAGGCCTCATTTAACACAGTAAATTCATCAGGCTTAAGCCATGTTTCAGTCAGGCCAATCACATCAAGATTATGATCAGTGATTAGTTCACTGACTATAATTGCCTTTGTAGTAAGGGATCTAACATTAAGTAGCCCAATTTTGAGATGTGAGGTATCATGATTTCTTTCAATAATGACAGGAATGGAGGAGGTCTTTATCCTAGTGAGATTGCTAAGGCGAACACCGCCATGTTTAGTTTTGGCCAACCTAGTTCGAGGCACAGACACGGTCTCAATGGTGATAGCTGAGCTGACTACACTGACTGTGCTAGTGGCAGACTCCACTATGCTGGCAGGCTTGGCTAACAGCCTGGGCCTTCGGAAAGTATTCATACCCCTTGCCTTTTCCACATTTTGCTACATGACAGCCTTATTCTAAAATGGATTAAAATGTTTTTTTTCCCCCTCATCAATCTAAAATGTAAAAAAAATGTTAATATTTACATAGTATTCAGACCCTTTAATCAATACTTTGTTGAAGCACCTTTAGCAGCGATTACAGCCTCGAGTCTTCTTGGGTATGATGCCTGGTACACCTGTATTTGGAGAGTTTCTCCTATTCTTCTCTGCAGATCCTCAAGTTCTTTCAGGTTGGATGAGGAGCATCGCTGCAGAGCTATTTTCAGGTCTCTCCAGAGATGTTCGATTAGGTTAAAGTCCGGGCTCTGGCTGGGCCACTCAGAGACTTGTCCCAGAGCCACTCCTGCGTGTATACTTAGGGTCGTTGTCCTGTTGGAAGGTGAACCTTCGCCCCAGTCTGAGGTCCTGAGCGCTCTGGAGCAGGTTTTTGTCAAGGATCTCTGTTGCGCAGTTCATCTTTTCCTCGATCCTGACTAGCCTCCCAGTCCCTACCGCTGAAAACCGACCCCAATGCATGATGCTGCCACCACCATGCTTCACCGTAGGGATGGTGCCAGGTTTCCTCCAGACGTGACGCTTGGTTTTCAGGACAAAGAGTTCAATCTTGGTTTCATCAAAACAGAGAATCTTGTTTCTCATGGTCTGAGAGTCCTTGCACTGTCAACTGTGGGACCTTTCCAAATCATGTCCAATCCATTGAATTTACCACAGGTGGACTCCAAGTTGTAGAAACATCTCAAAAATGATCAATGGAAACAGGATGCACCTGAGCACACTGTCAAGTCTCCTAGCAAAGTGTTTGAATCATTTAATAATTATAATAATAAGATACTTCTGTTTATTTTTTGTAAATTTGCAAAAATGTCATTGTTTTTGCCTTATCATTATGGGGTATTGCATATAGATTAATAATTGAATCTCTTTCTGATCCACTCCTTCCTGTCATCCCCATCTCCCTATTTTTCACCCTGGGTAATTGCTGTGTGTTGGGTCTGATGTCTCTTCTTGCTGATGATGGAGCCAGGCCGGAGCTGTCACCTCCCCCACCATCATACTCTTCTCCTGCAAACAGAGGGGCAATTGGGATCAGACACATGCACAAATACTGTGTGCGTGCGTGCGTGCGTGCGTGCGCGTGTATACACTGCTCAAAAAAATAAAGGGAACACTTAAACAACACAATGTAACTCCAAGTCAATCACACTTCTGTGAAATCAAACTGTCCACGTAGGAAGCAACACTGATTGACAATAAATTTCACATGCTGTTGTGCAAATGGAATAGACAACAGGTGGAAATTATAGGCAATTAGCAAGACACCCCCAATAAAGGAGTGGTTCTGAAGGTGGTGACCACAGACCACTTCTCAGTTCCTATGCTTCCTGGCAGACGTTTTGGTCACTTTTGAATGCTGGCGGTGCTTTTACTCTAGTGGTAGCATGAGACGGAGTCTACAACCCACACAAGTGGCTCAGGTAGTGCAGCTCATCCAGGATGGCACATCAATGCGAGCTGTGGCAAGAAGGTTTGCTGTGTCTGTCAGCGTAGTGTCCAGAGCATGGAGGCGATACCAGGAGACAGGCCAGTACATCAGGAGACGTGAAGGAGGCCGTAGGAGGGCAACAACCCAGCAGCAGGACCGCTATCTCCGCCTTTGTGCAAGGAGGAGCACTGCCAGAGCCCTGCAAAATGACCAACAGGCCACAAATGTGCATGTGTCTGCTCAAACGGTCAGAAACAGACTCCATGAGGGTGGTATGAGGGCCCGACGTCCACAGGTGGGGGTTGTGCTTACAGCCCAACACCGTGCAGGACGTTTGGCATTTGCCAGAGAACACCAAGATTGGCAAATTCGCCATTGGCGCCCTGTGCTCTTCACAGATGAAAGCAGGTTCACACTGAGCACATGTGACAGAGTCTGGAGACGCCGTGGAGAACGTTCTGCTGCCTGCAACATCCTCCAGCATGACCGGTTTGGCGGTGGCATTTCTTTGGGGGGCCGCACAGCCCTCCATGTGCTCGCCAGAGGTAGCCTGACTGCCATTAGGTACCGAGATGAGATCCTCAGACCCCTTGTGAGACCATATTCTGGTGCGGTTGGCCCTGGGTTCCTCCTAATGCAAGACAATGCTAGACCTCATGTGGCTGGAGTGTGTCAGCAGTTCCTGCAAGAGGAAGGCATTGATGCTATGGACTGGCCCGCCCGTTCCCCAGACCTGAATCCAATTGAACACATCTGGGACATCATGTCTCGCTCCATCCATCAACGCCACGTTGCACCACAGACTGTCCAGGAGTTGGCGGATGCTTTAGTCCAGATCTGGGAGGATATCCCTCAGGAGACCACCCGCCACCTCATCAGGAGCATGCCCAGGCATTGTAGGGAGGTCATACAGGCATGTGGAGGCCACACACACTACTGAGCCTCATTTTGACTTGTTTTAAGGACATTACATCAAAGTTGGATCAGCCTGTAGTGTGGTTTTACACTTTAATTTTGAGTGTGACTCCAAATCCAGACCTCCATGGGTTGATAAATTTGATTTCCATTGATAATTTTTGTGTGATTGTTGTCAGCACATTCAACTATGTAAAGAAAAAAGTATTTAATAAGAATATTTCATTCAGATCTAGGATGTGTTATTTTAGTGTTCCCTTTATTTTTTTGAGCAGTGTACATATATCACACACACAATACAAGGTTGATTAACCGATTGCTTCCCGCACCTGCCCGCCCGTCCAGCATCACTACTCTGGACGGTTCGGACTTAGAATATGTGGACAACTACAAATACCTAGGTGTCTAGTTAGACTGTAAACTCTTCTTCCAGACTCACATTAAACATCTCCAATCCAAGATTATATCTAGAATCGTCGTCCTATTTCGCAACAAAGCATCCTTCACTCACGCTGCCAAACATACCCTCGTTAAACTGACCATCCTACTAATCCTCGACTTCGGTGATGTCATTTACAAAATAGCCTCCAACACTCTACTCAGCAAATTGGATGCAGTCTATCACAGTGCAATCCGTTTAGTCACCAAAGCCCCATATACTACCCACCACTGCGACCTGTACTCTCTCGTTGGCTGATCTTCGCTTCATACTCGTCGTCAAACCCACTGGCTCCAGGTCATCTACAAGTCTCTGCTAGGTAAAGCCCCGCATTATCTCAGCTCACTGGTCACCATAGCAGCACCCACTCGTAGCACGCGCTCCAGCAGGTATATCTCACTGGTCACCCCCAAAGCTAATTCTTCCTTTGGCCGCCTTTCCTTCCAGTTCTCTGCTGCCAATGACTGGAACGAACTGCAAAAATCTCTGAAGCTGGAGACGTACCTCCTTCACTAGCTTTAAGCACCAGCTGTCAGAGCAGCTCACAGATCACTGCACCTGAACATAGCTCATCTGTAATAGCCCATCCGATCTACCTCATCCCCATACTGTATTTATTTATTAATCTTGCTCTTTTGCATCCCCGTATCTCAACTTGCATATTGATATTATGCACATCATTCCAGTGTTTAATTGTTATATTGTAATTACTTGTAATTACTTCGCCACCATGGCCTTTTTATTGCCTTACCTCCCTTATCCTACCTCATTTGCACACACTGTATATAGACCTTTTCTACTGTATTATTGGCTGTATGTTTGTTTATTCCAAGTGTAACTCTGTGTTGTTGTAGTATGTGTCGAACTGCTTTGCTTTATCTTGGCCAGGTCGCAGTTGCAAATGAGAACTTGTTCTCAACTAGCCTACCTGGTTAAATAAAGGTGAAATAAATAAAACTACTTGACTGACTGCCTGACTATACAGGCTTAGCTGTGGGATGTAGGGGTGCTAGGTGTGCTGCAGGACCCCTGGAAAAAAAGAAAATTTAGAGAGAAAAACAATTGTTCCTCACATAAGTAGTGTCCTCGGCCTTTACTAGTCCTGTATTAGCGGGCCGATATTGCCGTCTGTAGCCCGGGGAAAACAAAATGTTCTGCGAACGAAATCTCAGCACCCCCAAATATGCATACAGGCTCTTTACAGACAAACTATTCGGCAAACAAAACAACTACTCCTCAACCAATCATTTCAATCATTTCACCTCCCACTTTCTCCTCCTCCTCCAATCTAATTGGCCTAGACCTGGGCTCCGTCCCGGCCAATATTTTGAGCCGTCCTCCCCACTGCAGCTTCCACTGATTCGGGAGGATGGAGAGGGGGAAGGAACAAAAGAGAGCAGGAGAAAGGAAAATTAGAAAGACTGAGAAATGTGTAGTAAAATAACATGAGCATTCCAATCCTGTTGTCTTCCTCTTTCACTAGAATCAAACCCTGAACCAGCGCCCTCTCGCCCCCCCCCCATTCATAAAATATACCGAATATATACTGAACACAAATGTAAACACAACATGTAAAGTTTTGGTCCCATGTTTCATGAGCTGAAATAAAATCTCCCAGCAATAAAAAAAAAAGCTTATTTCTCTCAAATTTTATGAATAAATTGGTTAACATCCCTGTTAGTGAGTATTTCCCCTTTGCCATGATAATCCATCCACCTGACAGGTGTGGCATATCAAGAAGCTGATTAAAAAGCATGATCAATACGCACCTTGTGCTAGGGACAATACAAGGTAGTTAGGTCACACAATACAATGCCATAGGTATCTCAAGTTTTGAGGGAGCTTGCAAATGGCATGCTGACTGCAATAATGTCCACCAGAGCTGTTGCCAAATAATTTAATGTTCATTTCTCTGCCATAAGCCGCCTCCAACGTCGTTTTAGCGATTTTGTCAGTACACCCAACCGGTCTCGCAAACGCAAACCATTTGTAACCACGCCAGCCCAGGACCTCCACATCCGGCTTCTCCACCTGCGGGATCGTCTGAGACGAGCCACCCGGACAGCTGAAAGACTGGCCTACTGACCTAGACCTGATAGACTGATAGCCTGTCTGCCTGAAACACAGAGAAGGCTGCTATTGACTGAAACAGGTCAGAAGGCAAGGGCGGACAATGGTTATCCATGTTGATGGTTGGTCACAGACAGGCAGAGGGGTGTACATTTAAGGAGCCATAATGAGTACTGCGTTGTCTATCAGTTATTTGTGTATGTTCACAAGCAGCTACCCCTACTTCCATTGTTAGTCAGAACCTGAGGCTAAAGCTGGAACCAGAATTCACACACACTGTCTATTCAGCACATCAAGTTGAAAGTCATCAACAAGTCTAAGTCGATGTTATGCGCTGAAGGAGTTCAGGTCTCAAGTGTGACAGTGTGCCTCAGGCAATCGTTCAGGCAGAAATAATCATAAGTGACGTTTAACCAAGCATATAATGAGATGGTTAGGGCTGTGACCATACCAGTATCACAATGTTTTTTCCATGTCAAAAATGAAAACACGAAGCAGACCAAACTCTTTGGTCCTTGAAAAACCTGATGTATGTAAAAAATGTTTTGTGCTATAGCTTGGAAAATTAACAAATGTGACTAGATGACAACATGATGATGCTTGTTTCCAACAAATAACTTAAATCCGGTTCCTGTTTGGTTTTCTTGCCACGATACTAACGAGTATCGCAATACTTGTATCGTCCCGGCCCTAGAGATAGTCAGAGGGTACTCAGTCAACAACTACAGTGCTGACTGTACCCACAAAACTTGTATTGGAGAAAGAAGGAAGGAAGAGATGAGTGTTAGATGATGAACTGGTGGCAGCTGGACAGGAACGGTAGCAGCAACACCGTGTAGCACCTTCCATAAAGTAACTTTTTGGACCTAAAAGCCAAGACTGTCAAGATAAAGGTGCTCAAAGTTGAAACATTTTGCGCACCCCATCCTACCATGAGACATCCATGTCTTCATCACTGGAAAAGGTAAACAGTTGAGATGTCAACCCTCCATAGGAAACCTATTGGAATCATAGAGATATAGATTACAGAATAGACATTACCATTTCATTTGACATTCGACGGTGGGTGGACCGGCGGTCATCTTTGTGGTAGTAATTTGAAGTTAAAACATTTCAATTGCAGTGGTCTGAAGGGATAGGTCCATTCTGGGCATTCTATTTCTGATTGAAATGCCACACGCCCTGTATTCAAGAGCACATTGTGTGTCAACCGATGGCGGTGGTTTGGCATTCGGGTCCAAAAAGTACCTTTCTGACCACTTCTTCCAAACAGGTACATAAAGTCTTGTTTCAATTCTGTCAAAAAAGTAACTGAATTCAAATGGATTTACCCCCATTCTCTTGTACAAGGCTGAGTGACTGTTCATACAAGTAAAACAACCTCACCACGTCACAAACCTGTCTGACTAGCCAGTGCTGTTTTTGACAGAAAGCTTCAACAGAAAGACTAAGTCAGAGACAAACACTGAGGACACAGCATTGTTGAAACTGTTAAAGGCAGAACACCCTCCATCTGCAATACAATCTCAGGATTCAGGATGTTGTAGTTGCCGATATAGACATTTCCTGAATGGATTTGATGTCTTTATAGAGAATGATAGACAACTGGATTAATACCTCAAACTGACTGGAATTGACTCTCAACCATGCGTACAGGTGAGCCATTGGAATCTTTACAAATGTATGATCTCAATTCTCAACTGATCTCATTTCTGAAGTTACAGAGAGCAAAGCAATAACCTCCTTAAAAAGAGAAGCTTCACTACACAGGCTGATGATAAGTCATTGCTATGGTGACGAACCGAACCTCTCTTTCGGTTGAATATTGCAACGTCTGTGGCTAACTCGTTGGAAGTATATGCTGAATAAAAACCGAGGCTTTGCAGTTTTGGTCTCAATGAAATTCATCATTTGTTCATGACATCATTTTCCATTTTTATAGAATGTCGGAAACCAAAACGGTGGCATAAATCCCGTCCACTGTTTAGTATGAATGTAGTGAATGTAACAAATCATGTCTCTCTGCTGCAAAGGGGTTCTTACTGTAACGTACTACTTGTGGTCGAGCTAGGTTCAGAGTGCATTAATGCATGGAACTGTAATGTGTTTTTACTGGCCAAAGCACATGACCACATGATCCATTCCAAAACAGTACAGAAATGTCCCAATCGCATCCGATTTTTTTCTCTCTCTCTCTCTCTCTCTCTCTCTCTCTCTCTCTCTCTCTCTCTCTCTCTCTCTCTCTCTCTCTCTCTCTCTCTCTCTCTCTCTCTCTCTCTCTCTCTCTCTCTCTCTCTCTCTCTCTCTCTCTCTCTCTCTCTCTCTCTCTCTCTCTCTCTCTCTCTCTCTCACTCACTCACTCACTCACTCACTCAAATTGCTAGGGGGCTGACTCACATGGAGGAACATGTTGAAAAACAGTTGCTTTCAAACTAGGAATTCTGTGGCTAATTGAGGTAAAACAGGAATTCTGCTCATAGATTATACATGTATGAACTACACATTTACACATCCAGCCCAAAGCGGGAGGTTTAAAAAAAGCTCATTGGTGCAGCAATCTGAGCAGCGTAGTCAGGTACTTGCATAGTTGCACACCCAATTCCAGATCATGATTTCGATGGGTGAATGGACTCCGGCATTAAGGATATTTTATTGTTGAGTTGCCTATCGTTAAACCTACTTATGTAACCTCTGTTGTCAGAGAGTTGAAAATTGTAAAATTGTTCAAGTTCAAGGTGGCATACTTGCAAGATAAAACTGTGTTGAACTACTGTAACTCATATTTGCAGTTTAGGCTGTAGACAGAGTATTAGTATACTGTATGTATAGGAGGTGTGGTCATCAACTATTAATACCTAGGGGGGTATGTCACTCACTGAATTTGCTGGGTTGCTCTCTCTCTCTCGCTCGCTCGCTCGCTCGCACGCACGCACGCACACACACACACACACACACACACCTGTAGGATAATAACTACAAGTCTGGGCCAGTCCTGAAACTGATCAACAAGTAGGCCTACAGGCCAGGGGATATCAAGTCAGTTGTTCAACTGAATGCATTTAATCAAAATGTGTCTTCTGCATTTAACCCAACCCCTCTGAATCGAAGAGGTGCAGGGGCCTGTCTTAATTGACATCATCAGCACCCAGGGAGCAGCTGTTCTTGGGTGTAACTGCCTTGCTCAAGGGCAGAACAGCAGATTGTTCCACCATGCTGGCTATGGGATTCAAACCAGCAACCGATCAGTACTGGCAGGGCGCTCTTAACAACGAGGCTACCTGCCGCCAAGGGAAGCAAGATATACGAATCCCTACAATCGTGACAATGCTGCCTCCTTTTGCATTTTATAATGCCAAGCTGTCCTATAGCTTTATCATCATTCCTCAGCTGTTTTTTCAAAGTGATAGTTATTGCTCAATCCTATGGGTGCGGTAGGTATAGAATTTTCTGGAATTCAACCTGTTGTGAATGTGTCTCGGAAGGTGTGCCTCTTTCGAGTCCAAGTCTTCATTCCTTTCTTTCACATGAGGATCTCTTCTGCAGCTACAGAGAAAGACTTATTAGAGGATTAGAGGAAGACTATTAGAGGACATAATTGCAGAATGACGCTCTGTGTGTATGAAAAGTTGTATTGCTGTCACAATGAATTCATACAATGGTTGTCTTGCCGCGCATCATATTTCTTGTTTCTAGCTTTGGAACATTATCTGTGTAATTGTTTGACATGTTTACCGCACCATTAGAAGCTCGTAACACAAGCATTTCGCTGCACCCGCTATAACATCCGATAAACTGCTACAAAATAAACTTTGACCTGATTTGATATCGTACCTGAGAACAAAATAAAACAGTATAATGACACTAATAATGAGAAACTCTGTCAGACTGCCATCATTCAGATTGGCTGTATTCAGACTGTCTCTCTCTCTTTCCTCTTCAGGTGAAAATGACATGCCCAAACTGACCTCTTGACTTGACCTCTGATAGGTCAGGGCTCAGATTGGAATACCCCCGAAAATACAGACCAGTCTAAACCCCTCAACATGTCTTTCCCGGAACACTTCACGTCCCCCTTACCCCCCAGACCAGAGGCCAAACCCCGGCCCCCCATCTCTAGAAAAACCCCTTCCTCCAATGGAGCCCCTTCCACCCCCTCCCAGCTTGGAGAGATGGGCAGCACAGACCACAATTCGGGGGGGAAAGTCAACAGCATTGTGAGTAAGTTCAGCCACCCAGAGACTACACCAACCACCAGTGGAGATGCTAAACTAACCACCAATCCAACTCTCCGGACCCGGGGGCCCAGGAGGGCCCCCACAGTCAAACCCAAACCGACCCGGCACTCTGTCCAGCAGTCTGGGGGTCCAGACCAGGCTCCTCCACTGCCCATGAATAGGAGCCGGATCCTGCGGCAGGCCAAAAGAGAGACCCCTGGAGGAGAGGAGGGAAATGGCATCACAGTCAGTCGATCAGGTAGAGTCAGTCAGTATATCAATCAATGAATTAATCAATATTCATTTGTATGAGTCCTCTCACAAAAATATGTTAGGATAGGGACTGATAATTTGTTAGCATTACCAATGTAGCCTATTTTTCTTCAAGGCAAGCATTACGGAGAGAAAGCTACAAAATGAACTGTTTTTTCTCCAAATGAGCTATCCCATGGGTGTTCATTAATCAAGTGTTGTCAAGCAACACAGTAACACGTGACCTAATCACTTTCATAACATATCCTCCGAAAGCATTAACAACACTCCCAGCCCAACCCCACAAGCTAGACCTGGGGGTGGCAGGTTAACAAAACAACATGTTTGGAATTTTAATGGAACAATCATTGACAGGTTTCATGTACCTCTACACATTTCTTTTGTCAGTTTGATGTTAACCATATGCAGCAAACGTCACCGTATGTCACATGCGAGTGCAGTATGTGTGGTATGTTCCTTTGAGAGCGGAATCTCTGCTCGTGTGTGCTGCCTAGTCCCTGAGGCCGTGAGGGGGACACCTGTTTTCACCTAACCTAGAGACAAACGGGTGTGGCTAGACCACGTGATCTGACTACCCTAACAGACAGAAGCACCTGTATACCGTAGGTAAACACAGCTCTGTATAGGTAAAGCAGGTCTACTGAAACAGACTGGCTGTACTCCAACACACTCTGGGACGAGAAGTGAGTGTGTGTGTGTGAGTGTGTGTGTGTGTGTGTGTGTGTGTGAGTGTGCCAAACAGAGAGAGAGAAAGAGAGAGAGAAAAATGGGTAAAGAGAGGCAGTGAGAGGTTACGTAGAGACTTCGAAGAGAGGCAGAAAGCGACAGAAGAAGAGGAGAGAGCGCGAGAGGAAATTAAAGAGAGAGGGCCAGAGGCTCCCTGTCTAAGACTGCACTGCTTAAAGGCCTTGAAGAGGGTCTCACTGTTTCTACTGTTGCAGAGGGAAAGAAAATAAGGAGCTGATAGCATTTCTGACAACAAAAAAGAACAAACAAACATCAAAATAGGTTCACATTTTTGGCTGTTTCCTGTTAGTATTAAATGCTCATGAAGCTAAACAACTTGATAATACTTCCCTACGTTTATCTGACAAAGCAGAACTGTGTATTATGAAAATAAGAATGATGTTAATTTGGCTAAGAAAACAAACACACACATCGGTTTTCTATCGTTGTGGGGACCAAATAATTGATTCCCATTCAAAATCCTATTTTCCATAATCCCTAACCTTAACCCCAAACGCCTAAACCTAACCCTAATTGTAACCCTAACCTCTAAAATATACTTTTTCCTTGTGGGGACCGGCGAAATGTTCCCACTTGTCCCACTTGTCCTTGCTTTACTATCCTTGTGAGGACTTCTGGTCCCCTCAAAGATAGTAAACCAAAACGCACACATTCCCAAGTAATAATATATGCCATTTAGCAGACACTGTTATCCAATGCAACTTAGTCATACACGCATACATACATTTGACCTATGGGTGGCCGTGGGAATCAAACCCACAACCCTGGAGGTGGAAGCACTATGCTCTACCAACTGAGCCAGACAGGACCACGTGACATAATTTCACTCATCTCTTAACTATGCTATGACACGGTCATCAGACTGCTTCTACCACGTCAATCTTTACTGTTCAGGCACTGGAGACTTCCTTTATTCACTCTCTTCTGTTATGATGCACTCTTTCTGTGAGGCCTAAGGCTTAAAGGGAAACTCCACCCAAAAACGATCTTTTGGTATTTGTTTCATTAGTCCATTTGTTGATATAGTCCCAAAATGTTTGGATTGTCAGCACTCAATTTTTCAAGATATGTAGCTTTCAAAATACGGAAATCATCACTGTATGATGCTGCATATGATGCAAAATACATCATGCACGGATGATTTCTGTATTTTGATATGTACATATCTTGAAAACTTGTGGGAATATGTCAACAATGGACTAATGAAACAAATATCAAAATAAAATGTTGGGGTGGTGTTTTCTTTTGTTACCTTTCCCTAGAGAACTGAGGTCAATCAGGACACAGAAAGAGAAACACGCACACACACGCACACACACACACACACACACGCGCACACACGCACGCACACAAACACACACAGTGAAAGTGATATGCCCTGCTATCATATAATTCAGATGTAGGAACATTCTAGTCAGGAAGCAACACATTCACAGTGATCAATGAACGCCATAAAGGGTTTAAGTCTGCCAAGGTTCAAGGGTCAACAGAGAAAGTGATCCCTTGTTCTTGGGGTTCCTTTTAACAATAAAGCCAAACAAAACAAAACAAAAATTATTATTTCTGATGCTTTGCTAATTTCCCATTACTGCAAATATCTAAGCAAACACGTGGCAGTGGATGTAAAAAGTGATGTTATGTTAATGCTAATTTAGTGATATGTGTCCCTCCCTCTCCCATCAGCACCTGGCGGAAAGGAGGTAGAGCGACAGCTGATTGGAGGAGTGGAAGCAGAGGCGGAGCACGGTTCAGACACGCCCCTTAACCCATGCTTCGACTGGGAATGCAGCTGTGTTTGCCACCTCCACATGCCCGGCATGAAGCTGGTATGGGTGCCCATCGATGAGGAAGAGAAAGAAGATGAAAAGGAGGAGGAGGTTAAACTGGAAAGGGAGGAGGAAGAGAGTAGAGGGGAGGGGACCTCCTTGGCCATAAAATGCCCCCCCACACCCCCTAAACAGACCCAATCTTTCCCAAGTCATTTTAAAGCTTCCATAGAGGAGGAGGAAGAGTCTATATATGAAACAACTCTACTAATGGTGGATCCAACACCTAGAAAGATCTGTCAAGAACTGGACATTCCCCTTATCAAGGTTCAGAAAACTGTCTATTGGTCAAAACTGTCCTCCAGCAACTCGGAGGACAACACTTCGGTCCAGTCCGATTCGGACCCATCCCAAACCCAGACTGCTGAGGATGCCTCCGTGGCTATCCCACCTCGGGTATCTCTCGCCCAGGACAAGTCCAAAACACCCGGCCACAACCTCATGCCCATTCCCAGGGGGGGTATCGCCTTGCCCCAGCCCACCGCGGAGGAATGGCGCTCCCTGCGCCCCTCACCCCCCAATCCTTCCGCCAGTCCCATAGTACTCCACCGGGCGGGCAACAGAGTCCCCCCACCTCAGCCCCCCAAGACAGGCATCTCCGTCCATTCCGTCAAGCAAGCTATAAAAGGTCACTACAAAAGTAAACACACAATAAACCTGTTTTCTGACATCTTTTATAGTGAGAGGTCATATATTGTTCATGCTTTTGTGTCTCCCTCTAGAACACGAGGAGGATGGAAGCGCTGAAGGAGAGGAGGAGGACACAGAAGAAGACAGGTGAGCTCACTCATCCCCGAGGTTCTTCTATTTCTTCCTCTTATGTCTCTTCTGATGACCTCCATATTTCCTGTTGTACTCTCATCTCCCATGTCTCGTTTTGGCCCTGCTGAAAATCTTCCTTCCTTCCTGTAAGTGACCACAGATCAGAGAGGGTTGGATTGGTGTCGGTGATAGGGTTTCACTTATCCAATCACTTATCAGTGATTACCGAAAGGAGGGGAGGAAGGAAGGAAGCATATTTAAAGTGTTAGAACCAGACCTATTTCTCACTCATTCATTGTCCAGCTCAGTCAGTTATATAACACCCTGCTCTTCTTCTTCCCAGTGCCCCTCTCAGGAGAGGATGCTTTATTGCCTGGGAGTCCAGACAGCTGGATGGTAAGGTTACCTGACACCCCTGACACAACCAAAAAGCACCCAAAATATCAGTCATGCATTAATCAGGTTACAGAACTATAGGTGTAACATTAGACCAAAGGAACAGAACATTATTGGTCCATCATCATTGTTTGAGGGTCACCCATAGAGTAATACCACACATATTTAAACCTCATCCTTTTTAGTGTTTGACCTTTGCCCTTTGACCCCTCAGTGCCTCTGTACCAGACGTACCGTGCTACCGTCATCCACAAGGAGATCCGGCGCCAGACGGTGTGCCGCAACACCAGCAAGGCCAGCGCTGACTACCACATGGACTGGACTGCACGCCGGGGTGGAGTGGGCGTGGGGGCGGTGGGCAATGGCAATGGGGCACCCAGTGCCACTATTCCGTTGCCCACCCTGGGCCAGAGCACCCTGTGGCAGGACCTACCAGAAGTACGGAAAAGTGGGGTGCTGGAGACCCTCAGCCCTGCACAGTGCAAGTACCAGGAGGTGAGGGAGGGGGGGGGGGGGGGGGGGGGGGGGAGAATAGGAGGAGAGAGGTGGGAGAATAGGAGGAGAGAGGTGGGAATGAGAATAGAGAAGCAAATGCAATTTATGGCTCAGCTTTTCACGGTTAACGGCATGGCTGCCAGAACATGGGTGTGTCAACATAAACAGGCGTATCAACAGAAGTAGGTATATAAAAAGCAAGCAACTAATTTGCCACATTTGTTGCCACTCAGGGCAGTTTGCGTGGCTGCAACTGTGAGAGCATTTTAGCTAAGCCTAACCCTAACCCTTTTCCTAACCTTAACCTCATTCGCCTAACCTGTTACCTTAACCTGCTACGTTAGTTCTCCTAACCTGCAACGTAAAAACAAACCATCAATCCTGAAAAAGCACCAGGAACTGAACAATGAAAATGCGTTAAGAAACTAAAAACAACACAGCTTAATCAAAACCATCTAACCAATCAGTTCCACCATTTGCTGATGATCCACCCATTTATTTTGCCCTGCCCACTTTCAGACACATTCCACATGTACAGTTATCCATACTTGGGTTTTTCAGTCATCAAGTAAAGTGAATTATTGATATTTTAGTTGACTGAGTTTCACCTCAATGGATTGAATGTCTGCAGTTACCATCAATTGAAAATTCAGTACAGAAATGTGGCCATATTAATCAGCCCATATTGTATGTCTTGGGATATTTCAGTGATGGGCTGATTGTACTGTATGAATTAGAAGTTCACCATCCCATTGTCTCTCTCCCCTCAGAGTATGTTTGAGGTGTTGACATCGGAAGCGTCGTACGTGCGTTCCCTACGCGTTCTCAATGAACACTTCCTGGAATCTCGGGAGCTGGAGGAGGTGCTGATCATCCGGGACAGGAAGACTCTCTTCTCCAATGTCCTGCGAGTCCTGGAGGTCAGCGAGAGGTGAGAGAGAGGGAGGAATGGAGGGATGGCTAGAGAGTGGTACTTGGCTAAAACTGTGGGGAGTCAGAGTAAGGAAGGAGTGAAGACTTGAATCAGCAGCATGTGGAGGGTTTTGTTGTAGCCCAACTTTAATATAAATAAAAATGTTCCTCCCTCACTGTTTCGTTGTGTTAATAAACCCCTTAATGGAAATCAAAATAACCTTTGACCTTTGTAAATCTTCCCCCCCATTAGTTTTCTGATGGCCCTGGAGAACCGTAAGGAAGAGAGTCTGGTGTTCTCCGACATCTGTGACATCATCCATTTCCATGCTCAGCACAACTTCCCGGTCTACATCGACTACGTCCGCAACCAAATCTACCAGGATAAGACTTACACCTCCCTCATGTAAGACTGCCTTCATTACTGGGTCTAACAGGTAGGGTTGCAAAATGTTGGCAATTTCACCCAGAATTCCCAGATTTTTCTGAAATCCCTGTTGGAGGATTCCAAGATTTTCTGCTTACTCCAACCTGATTCCAGGAATCTTCCAACTGGAATTTTTGGAAAACTTTGGAATTTTCGGAAAGTTGCCAGAATTCTGCAAACCTACTCAGAGGCCTCTTGGTCTGACAATTGATTCAACCAGAGGAGGAGGGGGTCCTGAATGATGTGTTTGTCCCCACAGGAAAACCAATGTGGACTTTGCCACGGTCATCACCCGTCTGCAGGAATCTCCTCAGTGCCAGAGGCTGCCATTCATGTCCTTCCTGCTGCTGCCCTTCCAGCGAATCACACGCATCAAGATACTCATCGAGGTGAGGGGCATCATGGTAACTGTAGTTGTTGTGGGCCGCTGTGATGTGGACTACAACGGAGTGTGATCGTAGGGAAAGCGATGAACCTTATGATTTTATACTTTTTTTGCTTGTCTTTTTTGTTTGTTTGTCTTGTATAACATGGCTTGTTGTTGTTGTTTATCAGAACATCCTGAAGAGAACACATTTGGGGACGAAAGAAGAGCAGACTGCCTCCAACGCCTTGGACTCTGTTTCTAAGGTAACCGCACCTTTCGTCTTTCCATCCATCCGTCTGCCCGTCCACAGACATTCTGACTGTTCCATTCTAAAGCAGTGGTCCACACCAGTCTGGAATTATGGAACAATGACGCCAGTCCCCTGGTCTTTAGTGTGGGATTGATGTCCTATTGTGTCACTGCAGACAATATGACCAAGTACAGGTTGAGAGAGATGAAGACTGTCTGACACTGGAGTACCAGCTAATGTTATTCAAGTAGAGCGGGAACCTCTTGAAAAAGAGATGAACGTGATACACTTGTGAAATAGAGGAACTGAAATGAGAGAAGGGTTATGTGGATTGTTCCACATGTCTGTGTGAAAGGAAAAGTGGAGGAGCTGCCAAGAGGTCTCTTTCATTCAGTCTCTTGTTCTTTTTCTCACACAATTTCTCTTTGTTTTGTCTCTCTCTGTCTTCCTCTTTCTATCCCTCTGTCTCAGATCATAGAGGAGTGCAACACCCAGGTGGGAAAGATGAAACAGGTGGAAGAGCTGATCCACCTCTCCAAGACGCTGGAGTTTGACAAGCTCAAGGTAATCAATTAATCAGTCAGTCAGTTAATTCACCACCCAAATACACTAGAACCCTATCCCTTTCAGCTTGATTCTTATACATTTCTCTCTCTCTCTCTTTCTAAACCCCTCTCTCCCCCTTCTCCATCTCTCTTTCTCCACCTCTCTCTCTCTCCATCTATCCTCCCCACCTCTCTTTCCCTCCCTCTCTATCAGGCCATCCCCATCATTTCCCAAACCCGTGTCTTGGAGAAGCGTGGGGAGTTACAGGAGATGGCCAAAGGGAGCACCCTTTTCAACCTGGGTCACAAGTTCACCCCCGTCTACCTCTTCCTCTTCAACGACCTGCTCATCATCGCCACCAAGAAGGGGTGAGTCCCCCATATGGTGTTCATAAGGCTTTATGAAGCCTTTATAAACCTTCCTAAGGCCTTTATCCCTCATTAATGCTTCACATTTATAAGCAAATGTTGTGCTAGAGTAGAGGATGGCTCTACATTCATACATTCTAGGACTCATCCTAGACTGCCTTCAATGTGTTTGGTTCCTCCTCTCATCCCTGTTAGTTCAGAGCGTTTCGTGGTGTTGGACCACGCCCACCGCACCCTGGTCCAGGTTCAGCCAATAGGAGACGACCAGGTCTCCAACCCTAGCTATGAACACTGCTTCTGTCTGACTCTACTGGAGAACCACCAGGGACGCATGATGGAGAGACTGATGAAGGCCCCTTCACAGTGAGTAGTATGCAGTGTGTGTGTGTGTGTGTGTGTGTGTGTGTGTGTGTGTGTGTGTGTGTGTGTGTGTGTGTGTGTGTGTGTGTGTGTGTGTGTGTGTGTGTGTGTGTGTGCGTGTGTGTGCGTGTGTGTGTGTGTGTGTGTGTGTGTGTGTGTGTGTGTGAGAGAGAGAAATACATCCATGTGTACGTGTGTATGGTGCGTATGTTACACATAATACCCCGTAATGAGAGAGAAACAGTACAGAAAGGCAGAGAGAGGTTCCGTAGAGATGTTGAAGAGAGGAAGTGAAAGAGCATATGTGAGTCAGGTATACCATGGCAGCAGGTAGCCTAGTGGTTAGAGCATTGGGCCAGTAACTGAAATGTCACTGGATCGAATACCCGAGCCAACAAGGTGAAAGTCTTTCAATGTGCCCTTGAGCGTGCCACTTAACCCTAATTTGCTCCAGGGGCGTCGTACTACTATGGCTAACCTTGTAAAACACATTTCACTGAACCTATCTGGTGTATGTGACAATAAAAAACAACATATATCATCAGGTTGGTGGCAAAAAAATTCTTCATTATGTAACACACTGCCAACAGACAATGATTAACCTGCAGTAGTCATCACAGGAATGCATTGACAGCCCATAATGCTCCCAAACACACAGTCAGTCACATACTCCAGTTAACACCAACATACCTGAGATACGGACAAACTAGGAGAACCGGTACGGTATTTTCCCTCAGACATAAGTACACCTATTTTTGTTTACAGATGTGGTATTTGTGTGTGTGTGTCTATGGTCTGTTTCACATGTCCATTCTCTCTCCTCTCTTCTTGCCTTTCTTTTCCCCTCATCCATTCTTCTCAGGTCTGACCTGCACCGGTGGATAGCAGCGTTCCCTGACCCCATGAAACCTGATGGGGACAAGGAGGAGGTTGTCTATGAGGACTGGGGTGAGCGACTGGTTTAGCTTGGTGACACACAACCTATAATTAGCTGCAGTAAGGCAGCTTGTAGTGACTGGGCTAAATTCAACCATCAACACTGACATCTATCCTCAGTTTGCCTTACATGGACACACTTTGTGCTATTCGCACTTGTGGTTTATAATTGTTCGGTTTGTTGATATTTAGTCTTGTCTCTGTCCTCAGACTGTCCTCAGGTGCAGTGTGTGGAGCAGTATGTTGCTCAGCAGGCTGATGAGCTCAACCTAGAAGCCACTGAGATCATCAACGTGGTGCGCAAGACCAACGAGGGTAAGACCCGGCAGGAAACGAATGTCCCGACCCGTGGTTAGTTTAGGATACTGGGTAGCACTATATTTTACAAACCAGAAAAAAATTATGTTTTACTTGATAAAATGATAACACAGTAATACATTAAACTCTCATCTTTCTCTCAACCCCCCTCTTTGTACATCTTTATCCCGACAATTCTAATTCAACCCTGTACCTGCTAGCAGTTTATTGATTTGTGATGTTGGTTATTTTGCATGACTTAAATGTAAACATCCTATCTCCCCGCTCCCTCTTCCTCCCCTCCCTCTAGGTTGGTACGAGGGGATCCGTCTCTCCAACGGACAGAAGGGTTGGTTTCCTGTGGAGAACGCTGTAGAGATCACCAACGAGCATGTGAGGCGGCGGAACCTTAGAGAACGCTATCGGGTCATTCAGGCCGCCAGCATTGTCACCAACAACATGACCAAGACTACCCCGTAATGTTGACGGGAACATCAGGAGAACATCGACAGACACTCCGCAGAATGTCAGTCGAACGTTTACATAACGTCACTAGAACGTTGCTGGAATATTAAACTGGATAGGGGAGAGTGAACCAGTGCTTGCCATGCATGCTCCCCAGAAGAACTCTTAGCTGGAGACATAAGGAGCTTTTGGAGGAGCTCTATCTTATCAAATTGTTTGATTGGCATGTTTTGTTTTGTTCAAATTAGTCACTTGGTGAAGTTACGGGATAGGGTTTCTTTAGGGAACTTTTAAGAACCAGGAAATGATATGTAGTCTTACAGGAGGAAAAGGATGAGAAACTTCTTCTGAACCTAGTATACTTATCCCTGTAAAGTTTGCTTAATGTTGAGAGTGTGTGTGTGTGTGTGTGTGTGTGTGTGTGTGTGTGTGTGTTTGAACTTGCACCTAACCCCACACTGCCAAAGGAAAGCCCCAATTGAAAAGTGCCCCTGCGACAATATGTGAGTCAGGTATACCATGGCAGCAGGTAGCCTAGTGGTTAGAGCATTGGGCCAGTAACTGAAAAGTCACTGGATCGAATACCTGAGCCAACAAGGTGAAAGTCTTTCAATGTGCCCTTGAGCGTGCCACTTAACCCTAATTTGCTCCAGGGGCGTCGTACTACTATGGCTAACGTTGTAAAACACATTTCACTGAACCTATCTGGTGTATGTGACAATAGAAAACGACATATATCATCAGGTTGGTGGCTAAAAATGTCTTCATTATGTAACACACTGCCAACAGACAATGATTAACCTACAGTAGTCATCACAGGAATGCATTGACAGCCCATAATGCTCACAAACACACAGTCAGTCACATACTCCAGTTAACACCAACATACCTGAGATACGGGCAGACTAGGAGAACCGGTACAGTATTTTCCCTCAGACATAATTACACCTATTTTTTTTTAAACATATTTTTTTTACACATTTTTTTTTGGTGTGTGTGTGTGTGTGTGTGTGTGTGTGTGTGTGTGTGTGTGTGTGTGTGTGTGTGTGTGTGTGTGTGTGTGTGTGTGTGTGTGTGTGCGTGCGCCCTACTGCTGCGGTTTCGTAATCACTACAGGGTTGAATACATTTGACCGTCATTATACGGTAGAGTCGCAATATCGGTAACATAGAGCCGAAACATCTAGTTGAGTCCTACTCTAGTATTATGATTCCATATGTGTATTAATTCTACAGCAGGACTCATAGGTGTAAACTCTGTGGTACTGCCAGGGCTTCTCTCTGTTTTATTTTACAATTTGTATCATGTTAAATATTAGCCACTATCAGGAGACACCCGTCTGTACATACATTTATATCCATCACTTTAGTGTTTGTTTCCTTCAATTCCATTTACCATTCTTTCCTCTGTTATGTCCATGTAGTTTTTCCTGAGGGTTGCATTAGTGGATCATATAGACCCTTTTCCCCCCCGATGCACGCAACTCTTGGCGGCAGTAAGAAAGCCATCACTATCTGCACTCATTCAACACAGCCTAGATTTAAGGTTCTATTACTTCTAAACAAAATATAAGTTCTCATATGCTTACAATGATGTTCTGATTCTTGCTTGAACAGTAGCTAGGGTTATATTTGTTTGTGATCTTTGCTAAATAACTATTTTGGATGCAGCGGTTGTTAGCTAGAATGCTAACGCTCATTGTTATAGGGTTGTAGCAAAAAATATAGCCAAATAACCATTTTACTGGTTGAAGTTGGCCCAGCAACCTTTTTGTGACTGGCCCAACGCTCCTACCCGCCAGGCTACCTGCCACCCCCATTTAACATATTCAGTGTGTGCAGTGTGTGCAAGGTAGACACACGCCTGTAGAGCACTTTACTCTCCTGCATTAGGTAAACCTGAATCTCAGCTCCCCTAAATGAGACATTGGCTCCCCTAAATGCAACAGAAGTCAAAACTTGGAGAGGGAGGTCTCTAAATAATGCTAATTTCACCATTCTTCTGTTTGTTTAAAATGTAGTGGTGAATATTTTTTACAGTGTTAAATATAAAAAATAAAAGCTTATCAAACATTCATCCCACCTCTGTCATGGTTTAAACCATTTATTTGTGTTTTTATTTTATTCATACACATTAATATTACAATAATGAAACATCCATATAAAATGTGCCAGGGTTAGCCAAAAGCTAATTGGCACCCGTAGTCCCAGGGCAGGTAAGGGCAATTACACAGTCACACTACAAATACTCACACAAGAAAAGACTAAATACAAATGCATCCAATAACATATAATTCTAACAACAACAACAATATCAACTGTCGTCTTACATATGAGGAACCACAGATAACTCAGGTGTACAGGTTTGGATAGATTTGAGCCATGTTTTCAATTTCAATTTAAAAGTGCAATAATCAGTGCAGTTTCTCAAGTCCATGGGCAGTGTATTCAAGTATATTATAGCTCTAACAGAGAAGGTCGATTGACTGAGTTTACGGTGTCGGAAAGGGACAACGCAGTCACCTCTAGTTACTGCCCTTGTTATCCTGGAAGTGCTTTCCTTCAGCATGATATGCCGGCATAGAGGTGAAGGGGCAAGACCATGCAGGATCCGAAAGACAAGGCTTGCATCTACATTCTGCTTAAAGCTATCCAGACTAAATCAATTATGTTTGTGAATGATGTGACAGTGGTGGTAACTGTTCGGTTTGTTACCAAAACTCTAAAGTGTTTGTTTGTGGAGTGATTCAATTGGTTTCAGAATGGTAGCTCCTGCTTGTGACCAGCATGTGAGGCAATATCTCAGATCATAGCATGCATATATAAACTCAGCAAAAAAAATAAACGTCCTCTCACTGTCAACTGCGTTTATTTTCAGCCAACTTAAGGTGTAAATATTTGTATGAACATAACAAGATTCAACAACTTAGGCAAAGGTTCACCTTCCAACAAGACAATGACCCTAAGCACAGAGCCAAGACAACGCAAGAGTGGCTTTGGGACAAGTCTCTGAATGTCCTTGAGTGGCCCAGCCAGAGCCCGGACTTGAACCCGATCAAACATCTATGGAGAGACCTGAAAATAGTTGTGCAGTGACTCTCCCCATCCAACCTGACAGAGCTTGAGAGGATCTGCAGAGAAGAATGGGAGAAAGTCCCCAAATACAGGTGTGCCAAGCTTGTAGCGTCATACCTAAGACTCAAGGCTGTAATTCGCTGCCAAAGGTGCTTCAACAAAGTACTGAGTAAAGGGTCTGAATACTTCTGTCAATGTTATATTTCAGTCTTTTATTCTTTATAAATGTGAAAACATCTCTAAAAAACTGTTTTTGCTATGCAATTATGGGTTATTGTGTGTAGATGAGGAAAGGAAACAATGTAATACATTTTAGAACAGGGCTGTAACGTAACAAAATGTGGAAAAAGTCAAAGGGTCTGAATACTTTCCGAATGAACTGTAGACAATACAGTTCAGTAATATTGACCCTTGTGGAACCCCAATGTTATAGAGAGTCTGACTGAGTGTCCCCCAGACGAACCCTTTGACTTCTGTTTGCCAGATAGGAATACATCCAACTACTAGCTTCAGTGGACCCACTGAGGGAAAAAGAAAAGACTGCGCCGACCGACCACCTATGTCCAGTTTAGATTTAAAGCACTTTAATGGGGTGGCACTGTCCACGCAGTGGTGCGATTTCAGCCTCTGATGAGCTCCTTTATGCACAGATTTTCCTTTGTACTTCCTCATCTTCACTATGTGTGTCTGTCATGTGTCCTTGATAAAAGTACCCCTATCAACGCATTAGGTTTATCCGTTGATTTATCATTCTTTTTGTCAGTCAGCTGTTTAGAGTGCTCATTGCTTTGTTTTTCAGGTGCGGGTGGGTACTGGCGTTCTCCGTGCCCAGAAGTAGTAGACCATTTAACTTGATTATTTTCTATCAATATTTGTTTTCTTTCCTGGATCAGCTGATGGTCAACAATATCACTAGACAACTAGCCTACAGCTAGACACAAATGTGCAGTATACGTTAAGGATGGGTAGCTCCAAGAGGACAGTAGGCCTATAAAGTGACTCTTTCAGTTAGAAGAGGTTAATGTCGGTTAGAAGGATCTCATTTTGCAATGGCATAGGTCTACATTCTTTGGGATTAGTGTGCCGATGAGAACTGTTTTCAAGGCGAAACATAGTGAAATGTTACGTAGGCATAGTTACACTTACAGTGCACTTTCCGAGATGTTAAAGATCCATGATCCATACAGGGTTTAAGTTTAATCTTCCAATGAAATTGTTAAAGTGGTTCAAAAAACAAAACTGACAGTTCATTTGGATAGTCTGCAAAGTCCATCTATAAATGCTCTACAGATAGTTGATAGTAGACTATCTGTTGATAAGCATCTGCTTGCTAAGGTTACGGTTAGGTTTACAATAAGGGTTAGGGTCAAATCAGGTGCCAAAAGTGTCAAATTCAACATTAAAAAGGGATGAGAGTTTAAAAGGCAAACATACAGCCCTACTATTTTCAAGGCACCCCCAAAATGTGTCATTTGAATACTGGCTGTGTAAAAGCACTGTCAAATTGATGTAGCAAATTGCTTAAGGTCAAAGCTTAGAAGAGGGTACAAGAGCTAAGTACTGTAGGCACCTGAGAGGATAAAGTCTAAAGAGGATCCTTGGGACGTCCCAACTCTGACGTCACCCTGTTGAAGTTGAACATTTAAATGATTAAGACTAAGGTTAGAGTTAGGTAGGGCGTATGGTGAAGGTTTAGGGTAAGGACATCCCAAGGATCCCTGATTGCACTAACCCACCTGAGAGGGGTGGTGGTGCCCCTGTCCTGTACTCACCTGGCTGTTGATGGAGTCTCCAGGGGTACTGGGCCAACCCCTTGGCTGCCATGTACAGGGGCAGGAAGGAGGGATGGTGGAGGGTCAGGTTGGAGAATGGAGGAAGGACCACCTGCCTTGGGCTCTGTTGTTGGAGGAAAGACAACACAGATATTGGTATATGACATAAAAAGGTATAGGTTGAATATCTCAAACTAGTCAAGATGATTGTAATGTTTTTGTGTCTTCTCCATCTACTCTGTTGTTGCTCATTGTAGGCAACTGCTTGGCAATTCAATTATAGCGTGTTTTTCACAGTCTACTAAATTGTTACTTGTGTATCAGTAGGGTTTAATGCTTGAAAACGCACATTGACCTTATGAGCAACAACATGGAAGTTCTTCTATCACTGCCAATACTTTTATATTTCACTACAACAACATTTGCAAGGACAAGCACAAAACAGTGCGCAATGAAAATAGACTACCAAAACTGTCATTACAATCATGTAAGTTTCATAAGATTCACCTATTTCTAATTAATTACCAATAGGTTTTCAAGGTACTGAAACATTTAGGAACAAGTTTTGTTGTTGATTGATCCACAGGGTGTTACAGCCAATTGATGAGCATTGGCGTTTGGTAAATGGCCAAGGCGCCACCTGCTGGCCATTTCAGGGACATCTTAATCGTCTCTGTAGATCTGTATACGTTCCTGCTAAATGCATTACACCGATTTTCAATGATATAAGACTACGTAGACACTTAGTACATCAGTGAAATTGCAGATCGGCAACTTTTGCAAGTCTGTTGACAATTATGTCATTAGGATAGGAAAGTATAAAACCACTCTGTGGATAGTGCTGAAAACAAATACTTCATATCTGAATTCTGCCATCCTTATGCAACTTTGCCATTTTACTTCTGATAATGGAAGAACAATTGAAAGACATTGCTGTAGTTCTTCTGATGTTTGTCTATTTGCTTGTCTCTTGCTGCTAGAATTGCAATCTGTATTCCAAGATCTGCAGCTTCATGAAAAATGTCAGCTGGATTTCACAGGTAAGCTCCATTTTTAAATGTACTGTTTAATAATATTTTATAAACTTCTACAATTGCTTCAATGTGTTCTGTTAATTGGTTACCAGTTGCTTCATTCTCACCCTCTAGTTTCCTTACTAGATGCAGTGATTGTGGGTGTACATGATGCTGTGCCTCCAAGGGGTAAGAATTCTTAACTAACTTGTTAGAATACACTTCAGGTCAATGGTAACTTAATTTTTATTTATTTTATTTTACCTTTATTTAACCAGGCAAGTCAGTTAAGAACAAATTCTTATTTTCAATGACGGCCTGGGAACAGTGGGTTAACTGCCTGTTCAGGGGCAGAACGACAGATTTTGTACCTTGTCAGCTCGGGGGTTTGAACTCGCAACCTTCCGGTTACTAGTCCAACGCTCTAACCACTAGGCTACCCTGCCGCCCCTAATGTCTTTAAGCTTGACTGTTGGGATTGATACCTTGTGGTGTCTGACCTATTGGGTTTTACTGGTATTGAACCTGGCATTGGAACATAACATGTGCAATGAGTTCTGACGTCAGTCTCTAATATGAACACTTATGGACAATGGCGGCGTAGAAACCAGACTCACCCTTCACAGGTCCATGGCCACGCCCAGTCTGTGCCAACAACTCTTCACCATTAACCTTAAGGCGCTGCAGTAACCAATCAGAAATGTCTCCTTTGCCTGACAACTGATCCTCCTGGTGCCTTGAGCAGTAGCACGTTGGGATTTTAGGTTGTCGCAGAGTAACGAGTTCTCCACTTTAACCAGCATGCATTATCCTGCATCAACACTGGACTGTAAGGACACTACATTTTAATTATATTGTAGATGTATACATCTAACAGTTACCCTGCAATATGTCAACAAGTATCTTGTCCCTGTGTCATGAAAATAAGATCTGCCTCCTTGTAATGGTTGCTACGTAACTGTCATCCTCCTCTCCCATACGTGTGTATGGTGGGAGGACAGTCCTGGAGAATCATGTGTTTGTGTACCCGGGGTACTTCCCCTATGATGACCTGATGGCTGTGAAGCTCAAGGGACACTACTCCATACCAGAGGCTATTCAAATTGTCTACCCCCTTCACTAGGGTTTTCCATGCCAACGGAACTGACGTGGCTGTCATCCAGGTTCCATTCGAAGACCCCATTGTTCCAAGAACTAAGTTACTGAACAACACCATTGCCATAAATTGTTTAGTGAAACTGGGGAGTGCCATGTCCCGCAGTAGCTACTAGATGCGTTGTATGCATTTCATTAGTTGTTGGCCACGAGTCCCTCATTCAGTACTTAATTGAGGGGGGGGGGTTCAACTACACTTCAGTAATCCTGCCTCGGGTGCTCTATAAAAGTTGATGTGTTTTATGGTGCCCCCGGAGAAAATGAGGGCACATGCAGTAAATTATATATTTTTTGCCTTATCGGCTCGAATTCGAACCAGCGACCTTTCAATTACTGGCTCAATGTTCTAACTGCTAGGCTGCCTTACGCCACTACTGCCTGGTCATGGCTCGGTTCAATGACATTTGTAAGTTGACTTGAACCTTTGGCTTTAAGACCTTGGCTGCAAGTGTCTTCACAATGATCTTCCTAGCCTTCATGTTTCTGACACTGCCTTATGGCAACTGATGGAGCCCAGTAACCCAACCACTAGCCAAGTCTCCATGCTTCATATCAAAAAAATGTTAACGTGTCCTTGACCATCACAGCCAGCTACAAAATATTTTCATGAACATGACTTCTCTCCCACCAGCCTTCAAAAGGCACCTGCACAGAGGGCATCAGCTTTCAGTGGGGAATCCAACCGTTCAACTACATGTGGGAGGTTGGTGTCGGACCTGACCTGGCTATGCATCGTAGGTACATTATGCTCTATGAAAACCAGTGACCATGGACATTTCTCTCCACCACCAGATACATCTGAGGTGAGGTGGTCACATCACTATTTAATGGAAACTATTATAGCTGTGGTTTTATGCTAGTGTTCCATCATGAAGGTACAACTTTACATCGCAGGATATGACATTGTACCAAACTGGCTCATTTGAAATCCTATAGAGGGACGCTGGAAGTTCAGCATGCCTCTACCAAACGCTGCCTCATCACAACTACTGAGCTGATCTGCGAGACTAGGTAGGGTCACTACATATTGGTGTCGGTCGTGTTTCAGGTCCTCTTCATTGCAGTTGCGCTGAGCATCTGACTTCTCCACGCATTGCAATCTGATTATTGGATGATATTGCATCTGGTATGTCACTTCTCTCCAGTGTGTTCCACAGAAGGGGTGAAGACTGACAAACAGGACTCTGGCCATCATTGGTGCAGAACCTCCCTCCTGGACTCCACCTGCAGGCCCCAAGAGACAGTTGACACCCACCAGGGTTCTAACTTTGGACTCTACACCTGTAAAACAGTCATGGCAGGGTTCAAAGTCTCTAGGCTAGTAGTGGCTTTGTCCCATAGTATCTTTGGATTAAATTGATTGGCAATCCTTTCAGATGGACTACCAGTGGTGAATGGGATACTCACCCGAAGACGGGCGTGTCAGACATCTTATAGGTATGGCTCTACATTTTGTAACGCCTTTAAGGTGCACACTATCGGATTTGTCAATAGAAACATTGGATATCTGGTCTTAAAGGGGCTGCGCTACTAAGCAGTGTCCCACTCACCCCATTGTATGCTGATGGCATATTTAATTTACTTTCTGAATGACAAATTGTAATGTGACTAACTGTTCTAGTCAAAAGCACTCATTGACCAATCTTAATGTGCTTTTGAAGTTTGAAAGTCCAGTCTCAGGCTCTTTGAGGGAGACCCATTCACACTCTCGCTGACCAGGTTCCAATGAAAACTGAGTCTTCAGTAAACAGCTGGGTTCCAAATGACCTCATGGCATTAACTTGTTTTTTTTTTCAGTTTAGCTTTGCCGGAGGCTAGACTCCCATTGTGATGCCTCGGACTCTGACGATGACACGGACTACAAAGTATCCTGTTACAACAATCTAAATTAATTTGGGTCCCCTGGCCACACCCAGCAATTTAAACTAGCATTGAATCAATACTTTCATGTTATTTCTCTATTTAAAATGATTAAATTGTTGGCTTTGAAGACTTCCTCCAGTACCTTTTTTGTTTTTAAAAGCAATATACCAAGCTTAACTGCAGACTTCAAGGAGTTGGTCTGAGTGACTTAGTGATGTGCAAATTCCGTGTTTTGTGCAGCTGTATAAAGATAACAGTTGGACTGGCTGTGTAAACGCAGCCAGTAGTTGATTGTCTCCAACAGGGTAAAAGATAATGACTGCCTGTGTAAATGCAGCCTTTGCTCTTGGGTATACAACTCATACCCTATGAGGACCAGCACCTGCTGGTTTTGTTCTGCTAATGACCTTGTGTTCCAGGTCTGAAATCAGTCCCAAAAATTCCAGTCTTGAATTTGAGGAACTTACCTCATCCAGGAATGTTTACTTGTCTTGAGCCCTTTTCTCTAGGCTTAATTAGCTGTCAAATGGGGCAGAGATTACATGACTGCTACTTGGACACTATTTAAGTGTTACCCAACATTATAGCAAAACCCTTAGCATGCTCATTGTGACACAAAAACTGTCCTCCTTTAGCACACATGTTTAGTTATGCAGTCGACTCAATACAGTACCTCATGCTTGTAATTTAAGCCTGCGTGGAAGGCGCAATCTGCAGTTGCTTTTGGGGCGTTTATGCCCATTGATTTTTATATAGTGGATTTGAAAGTATTCATACCCCTTCACCACATTGTTCAAAAGTGGATAAAATCTTACTTGGACAGGTTTTTAGAAATGTTTGGAGTACAGACCTTACATTTCCAGTCGTGTGAAGTCAATGAAAGCCTCATTTAAATGTACAGCTTTTCTTGTATTGCATCATGATTTTCAGTATCGCTTCAAGTCAAACATTTACCCCTGGTGGGATATACAATGAACTGTTTCACCATTAACACCTTCCTGGTACAATACAATTTTTCCCTACACCACAGTAGGTAGCATCATAGGCCACTTCAAACAATCTTAATGTTCAAGAACCATGTCTTCCCCCCCAATAAAAATCAATGTTAGAACAGACAAGGTTCATTTAAACGTCATGAGGGCAGTGGGCATTCCATGGAATGGGGAGTTAGTATGTCACTCTTACTAAACTAGTTTGACGTTCAAGTGTAGACTTGCATAAGCAGTTTGCATGCACGCTGTGATCACCCAGATTGGAATTAACTACATTGGTGACAGCTGTCTCAAATCAATTGCTAAACATGCCCCATGCTTTAACTCAGGGGCACAACTTGTTTTTAAGTTGAGAGGGTCCATATTATCTAGTCGGATAAACACTAAACAGCCTACCCGACCACTCGGAGGCGTCTGCAGGGTCCTTAAACGCACTCAACCCGTCCCAATCCCTCAGACCCTCCTCTCACCAATAACCACCATTGAATCTTAGCTAGAATGACAAGGACTGGAATGACTAGGCATCCGTTCCTAATCTATCCAGAACTCAATGTCACAGCAGGTTTGCAAGTCCAAAGTAAAATAGTATGGTTAAATCCGTCCTTCCCAAGTCTAACCCATCCCTCACCACCTCCTTTTACCTCACCAAGCTTGTCCCAACCTTACGTATCCACTTAGTCATTCTCTCCCAACATACCTTATGCCGCCACAGCCACGCCTACACCTGTATTCACCATCCTATTCTGATATGCATGCAATATGTTTCCCTTTGAAATTTATTTTTCAGTTTCCATGTAGCCCATTGTCATCGGCTACTTCTACTGATAAGTCAGTTATTTGGGGAAAGTAGGGTAGAGGGAAAGGATATTGTCTCAATTTACAATAAACTGGTCTTAAGTCACTGTAGCCTAGTGCACTCTTTTTTTCCTACTTCGTCCTTTTCTCAGAGCACTGGGAAGGTTTCTTGTAGCTGGATTAGGGCTTCATCGGCACTTGTGAATTCTATCTTTGCGTTGTTCCCTTCAATACCTACAGCACTGCCCTGAAGCGGAACAGAGGCTTGATCCCCTTTTCCTCCAGTGACTGATCAGAATATATTCCTTGCGCCCCGCTCAGCCTAGGAGAAGTCATGGATGACTCAAATAGTCAGACTAACTCATGGATACCATTTTTAGATCTCTGCGTGCAGGTAAATGTACGGTAGAAACGCCTGTTAGCAATTGCGCAAATGCTAGTTAGCAACTTCAAACTGCACACAGAGCCATAAAAAAAGATGGTATCCATCAGTTAATCTGACTCTCGGTAAGTAGAAAGAGATTCTGGCAATCAAGCCATCTTTTTAAGCCTATTCAGTCCTTTCAGGTCTGATCTTAGAATGGATAGGGTCTGATATTGAACTGAAATACTTACCAGTGCTGCAAGAAATGACCAAGTCCACCATCATGACTACCAATCCTGCCTGGAGAACAGTATTGGATGGACCACCGCCACACCGTTCATCAAGAAGTAAAGAACGGAGTAAGTGTCCCTGCCAACTGCAGTACGAAGGGTCCATTTCAGTTAAATAACTAAATTTGTGGCTTCCTATCCAGCTTAACAGTTCGAAAAGATTAAAGCAATATAATTTAATATTTGCATTTAATGTTAAATGTAAATATCCACTGAGAAAGAGGCCTCTAGACATGAGGTGCACCCAAGATAAATGGACATTTAAATCCTCAACATGGTCTGTAGGGCGAGTGAAACGCCAGCCTCATTTGTATAAGCCTTACTTACACCTGTCTGTTTCTTACTGTAGTCACCTGGCCAAAGACAAAGGGCTGTCAGAGTGACCAGGTATTTGGTCCTTCCTGTTCTTTTCCTATCTTTCAAGGGCACAGCTGTGTGGAGAAATGAAGAGAAAAGGCTAGTTGTTTGAGCAGCAGAAACTATTCCATCAGCAGAAAGGAGCAACAAAACTGCCATTATCACTTGTTTCTATGCTCCCACTATGACCTCACACACCTTCTAAACTGCCACAGACAAAAGAGACCCAACTCGTGTTTGTTGGGCTCTTCACCGTTGCACCTGTCATGTGATTGTTAACCAGCTCCATTTTTGCAAATCTTATAATAGAATAAGTTGAGGAATCTACAATCTCGCTCTTCCCTTCTGGTTAGAATTAACACCACTGAGGCTCAGAGGAATATGGCAGTCAGCTGCTGCCCCTCCTGCAAGGTTGATGTGGCAAAGCTATGGGCCTGATGATGGCACAGAAGACAGGGCATGAAATCAGACAGGGCACCCAGGATGGTATTGGGAACACAAACTGGTGTATAGCTCATCTAAAAAGAGCATTTGCCAAATGTAATATAGCCTTTAGCTTTCTGTAGCGAGGGCAGCAGTCCAGTCATTTGCTGTTGTACCAGACAATGAAGAACGACATGTCCTGACACCTACAGGGGAACATAAAGAATCATTCCCCCAAACGGTTATGACGATACACTGGCCCAGACACAGTTCAGATAGAGCCCTACTAGATACTACACTAAAGAGATCCATAGACACACATTTTAGATTTGCGAATCAATACCTCCATCTAGATCTTACAGCTGACTTCTCTGGGGAACCAAGGCACAGGTTTCCGCTCCATTCTCAACTACTCTGACCCATACTGCTTAGCATCTAGAGGGGGGAAAGGGATTGAAAAAAAAGTAGCAAATGATTTAAATTTGGTTTAACAGGCACAGTGAGAGCCAGAGATACTGCAGGAGAGACTTCCTGTCAGCATCAGCTATCAAATCCTGGCCTACAGCATTAAGGCCAAGACCTGTTAAGATGCCATGTCATCTCAAGTTCTTGAGCTGACCAAACCGGAATTCCAGCCCATTTTGTTTCAAAATAAACTTTAAAAGCCTACTTACCGACAGCATCAACACAAGGTTTATTCCCAATGAATGAGAGGTCAGTAGTTACCAACAGGTATCTATCCTGACGCGCAGTCTCAACAGTCCCTATATGGACCAACAACAAGGTGAGAGACTGCTGGGTGGAGGCTAACCAATTCTGACTAAGATGGTGTGCACTTTGGCACTTTGATATGGGGGGGGGGTAGTGCTTTGATTGACCAATTAGAAGCTTGTTGGGGTTAACAATGTGCACGTCCTTAATTAGATAATTGGGTCAAATGGTTGGGCAGCTTACCGGAACCTAGGGGTGCATCTCAATAGTCTGAAGCAGGTTCCTCCCCCCCCCCCCCCCTTCCTTAGGATGTTTCCCCATCTACATAGTCGGCGATTGATATTTATACATGTCATTTCTTAGTACAGAAATTCTTCACTATTTGGTGAATTGGTTTAGTAACCGATTCAAGTGTTATAATTTTTACTAGGCAAATGTCTTATTTCATTAAATACATATAGTAGGGATATGAACCAATTTCACAGATTTGCAAACATGTTTTACATTTTTATTGGGCAACAGAGCATCTTCAATGTAGCAGCAATCAAAGCTCCCATCACAACAATCGCCACACACACCACTGCCACATACTGCCCACTGCGGGAGGCCTCCCTTTGAGTGTGTTTAAGAGGCAGCATAGGTGAGAGGGCAAAGGTTGGATGGACAGGGTGTTCAATGGAGACAATGCCGGTGTCGATGGCAGGGTAGCGGCACTGGATGGTCAGCCTAAAAGAAAATATATATACGTAGAAATTCACATTTGAATAGTGTGAAACGTGGTGTGTGTGTTTACCTGTAAGGGGAGTCTCTGTGGCTGGGGGGGTCATCCGTGGTGATAAGTTCTTTGGGGAACAGCACCTGGTTCTCATATACTAGGAAATTCCCCTCAACCTAGGGGAGGTAGAACAAGTATGATTGACTTAACACATAACCAGTGGTGTACTGTACCTAAGTAAAAATACTTTCAAGTACTACATAAGTTGTTTTTTGGGGGGGGGGTATCTGTACTTTACTATTTATATTTTTGCCACCTTTAACTTCTGCTTCACTACATTCCTGAAGAAAAAAAAGAATATTTTTACTCCAAACATTTTACCTAACCTGCATCCCTACTGCCAATGATCTGGCGGACTCACTAAACCCAAATGCTTTGTTTGTCAATTATATCTTAGTGTTGGAGTGGCCCCTGGCTATCTGTCAATACATTTTTTTTTTATTATTGTGCCGTCTGGTTTGCTTAATGTAAGGAATTTGAAATGGTTTACACTTTTACTTTTGATACTTAAATACGCAATTCCAGTTACTTAAGTATATTTAGAACCAAAGACTTTTACTCAAGTAATATTTTACTGGGTGACTGTCAGTTGAGTCACTTGCTATTAAAAAGGTATCTTTACTTTTATTCAAGTATGACAATTTAGTACTTTTTCCACCACGGCATGTAACATGATGAATCAACGTGCTAACACACTCACGGTCGCAATGGTACCACAGGAATCCATGGAGAAATTGAATAGGGCCCTGACGCTGTCCGTCTCTTGGGGGACACAGCTGGGGTCCAAAAGGGTGGTGTGTTTTGGTTGGGTGGGCGGGATGGTACGTGACGTATCAGTCACTACGACCATCCTCCCCTCTGGTAAGCACACTGGAAGTCAAGAGAGTTCTAGGATCAGTTTTAACAGTGTTTGAATGAGGACATGTCGGTCAAGCCTTTCAATAGTACACCACAGGTGTGTTACCCAGTAACTCTCTGACACGGAAGGTGCAGCGATGGATGAGGCTGTTCTCCACCTTGAGTGTGTCTATGTCCACCACACTGACCTCCAGACGGCCAACAACACCCTGCAAACTCACTTCCTACAAGCGGGATGAGCCAGAGAGGAAGGGGAGGTTTTGATAATGAAAGTGTCCAATATATTGACTTACTACATAAATAAGATATTTATGTTTGTTTAAATGTTTTAATAAATTTGCTAGAATTTCTAAAAAAACTTTTTTCCCCCTTAGTCATTACGGCCTATTTTTTGTAGATTGACGAGGGGAAAACATGAATTAATACATTTTAGAATAACGCTGTAACGTAGCAAAATTTGGAAAAGGGAAGGGGTCTGAATATACTTTCCAAATGCACCGTATAGACATGTTCTTGGTTAAAGATTTCAGAGATAGATAAAGAGAAGGATAGAGCACAACAATTGAATAACCATTTTAATTTGAATGAGGTGGAAGAAACACAGCCATGAGAAAAGTGCCAGTTGAGTGGACAACCAAATCTCCAGTTCATTTACTTAGATATCCCTCCTCACCTCATAGGTCATGTCCGGACTATAGAGTGGGATCTCCACACTAAAGTAGTCCTCTTCTGTTTCCACGGTAAAGCCCCCCATTTCCACTAGCTCCCAGTCCAGCCGGCGGTCCCCAATGAAGAGCTCCCAGCTCCGCTCCAGGGCCCCATAGTGCAGTAGCACCAGGAGGCCCCTCTCAGTGCACTTACCCTCCAGCCTGGGAGGTTCTGGGGCTGGGAGAATGCATGGAGAGGAGGGGAAGAAGGAGAAGAATGGCAAAAGAGTCAGAGAGAGTGAAGGAATTAGGGATTTAAACAGGACAGGGAGGCAGGTAACCATGAGTTTAGTTCAAGTGATTTGGTATTAATTCTCTCTGTCAAGAGATGTATTTATATATAATCACCTGTCTGCTCTTGAACATCACTCACAATGGTGGCATTATGGTAGAAGACCTCTCCATGGGGTGAGATGGTCAGGGAAAAGGTGAGAGGGAGGGTGTACCTCCTATAGCCCCCATCAATATACTGACGTAAGAGGGAGAGCAGGTTACATTGTATCATTACATTATGAAAGTTTAAAAAACTGCTAGTGAGGTATGTATACTGTACATAATTGAAGTACACTGACTATACCAGACAAATTCGTACACCTTCCTAATATTGAGTCCCCCCCCAAATACATTAATTTATACTAGATTAAGCATACATTCGTTAACTGTAATCTCGTTAGTTATGTTCCAACAACCCCTCCATCTTGTGAAATATCAGTTATTTTTAAGTCTTGGTTCCAATAGTTTATATTTTTGAGATTGCCAGTTGGCTAGGTTTTGTATAGTTCACCCATCATATGAATATCCTTTTACTCAAATAGGATTCCCTCATGATTGCTCTTATGTCCAAAGCTACATTTTGTGATAAAACGTTTAAGTTGCATTTATTTGAAAATATCCACATTGGTCAGTGCAAAACGTATTTTTAATTCTGCCATGGAAATAATTGTACCTATTACCACTTCATGCCTTTAGTTTTCCATGTGGACCATTTATTTTTTTATAAATCAAATACAAATAAACCGGTGAATTTTGAAAGCTATCCAAGCATTGTTCCATAAGGTTGTGTTTTTAGGGAGCTATACTAGTTCTTGTAGAATACGTTTCGTTTTCGTCCATATTGTTATAGTGTTTAACTATGAAATTAATGTTCTTAGCTTTATCCTTTGAAAACAGACACAGAAAAATATTCCGGGGATGACCATGCACATCTTCAATATGTAGCCTATTTAACTATATGTAGCAAGTAAAAGCCTTGGGTAGCGAGTTGATACAATTCCAAGTCTGGAAGGTTAAAACCACCCTCAGCCTTAGGAAGATGTCAAACTTTCCTTCATATTCTATGAATACGGAGCCATTCCTGTCTTGTGCCCCTTTCTAAAGCAATTTCAACAGATAATGTACTATGTGTATATATTAGCTTTAGAACATTTACAATATTTTTATCATATTTATTATTTCAGCTGGAAGTTGTAAAGCTTCCAAAGTTTTGAATAGAAAAGGCTATTCAAGACGGTCAAAAGCCTTTTCAGCATCAACAGACATTAGAGAAATCTATATCATTTGTTTGAGTATGGATTTAAACTGAAACATGTTCTTGTTTGTAAGTGTCTTTTTAATAAACCCTGTTTAATTTATATGTATCAAGTCTGATAAATGCATAGTTAAATCAAATTAAAATATACGACTTTGCCATTCTATTGCTTAGAAGCTTGTTTTTTTATTTTATTGTCACAATTTATTAAAATGTGTAGTAAATCAGAATGGGACCTCAGATTTTCCTGGTTTTAATATACAGTAACTGAAATAACTTTGATACATGGAACTAGGAAGTACTGAATTGAGTGATGCGTGTTCTCATGTGTAAAATGTTAAATACAAGTCTATGGGAACACCATCAATTCCTGGTGCTTTTCTCAACATTATAATTTTTTGTTGGTTGTATTTTACCCCCTTTTTCTGCCCAATTTCAATCAACGGGCTCGGGACGCAAAGGGCCGAGTTAAGCGTCCTCCGAAACGTGACCCGCCAAACCTAACCCCAAGCCAGCTGCACCAATGTCTCGGAGGAAACACCGTTCACCTGAAGACCGAGGCCAGCCTGCAGGTGCCTGCCACATGGAGGCGCTAGAGCGTGATTAGCCAAGTAAAGCCCCATCCCCAGCCAAACCCTCCCCTAACCCGGACGACGCTGGGGCAAACCCTCCCCTAACCCGGACGACGCTGGGCCAAACCCTCCCCTAACCCGGACGACGCTGGGCCAAACCCTCCCCTAACCCGGACGACGTTGGGCCAAACCCTCCCCTAACCCGGACGACGCTGGGCCAAACCCTCCCCTAACCCAGACGACGCTGGGCCAAATTGTGCGCCGGCCTATGGGACTCCCGATCACGGCCAGTTGTGATACAGCCGGGATCGAACCCGGGTCTGCGATGCAGTGCCTTATACAGTGCAGTGCAGAAGATGCACTCTGTTCATTCTCTAAATTCTGCAGCATAGGCCTCTCCAACCCAGCTCTTCTTTACATATTCAATTTCTCCATTAACTCTTGCAAGATAACCACATCTGCCCAAAATCTCTTTAAAATGTTCCAGAACCATATGCTCCCCAACCCCATCATGGAGCCCATTATGAATTGGATTTTGTTGGTCTTTACTTGTAAAAAATAAAAGTTAACCTTCTGTTCCGTCTGTTGTAGAAGAACCGAATAAAACATTTTAGCAGACATGAGGGTGGTAGGCATTCCTTAGAATGGGAGGATCATAGTATAAATACATAGTTATTGTATACATTACATATATAGAGTGTGTGGTCTGAGCAGACATTTAACACAAAAAAAAAAGTAAAGTGCATCTTTGTACTTGAGAAGCTATGCCTCGGGGCTTTTAAGCTCCAACTCCTCTCCTAACGTACTAAAACTGGACTATTTCATTGTAAATACATTGGAGAAAGACTGCCACTTAGGTACTGTGGTCGGTTTGTGTTACCGTAGAAATTATAGTGGCTGGTGGGGGTCTACTTGGGGAGACCGGGCCCACAGACTGAAATGGGATGATGGAAGCCCCACACACACCTCAGAGAAGTGTCTGATGCCCTCCCAGTGACCAATTTCCCACCTAAAGCCCCTCTCACCAACAACCACCATTGAATCTTAGTTATGACAAGGAATAATGATTCGTCATCCTTTCCTAATCTGTCCAGAACTCATTCATTTTACAGTGGCTTTACAAGTCACAAAAAAAATACATTTACATTGTAGTATAATTAAATCCTTCCTTTTCTCGCTCTCCCAAACCAAATCCATCACCCCCTCCCAGTTCTCCCCAACCCAAGCTTATCCCAACCATCTTTACTCACCCTTGTCCACCCAAGCCAAGCGTGTCTCACCCTCCCTTCCTTGCCCCATCTTACCCACCCAGGCCTAGTTTATCCCAATCTCCTCTTTTCCTCCCTGACTCAGGAGAGGCAAAGGTCGAGAGCCATGCGTCCTACTTAACACGACCCTGGCAAGCTGCACTGCTTCTTGACACACTGCTTCTTTACACAATGTGTCGGAGGAAAAGCTGTACGACTGGCGACTCAGTTGTACAGGCACAAGTCAGCGTGCATGCTTCTGGCCCGCCACAAGGAGTAGCTAGAGCGCAATGGGACAAGGACATCCCGGCCGGCCAAACCCTCCCCTAACCAGGACGACGCTGGGCCAGTTGTGCACCGCCTCATGGGTCTACTGGTCGCGGCTGGCTGCGACACAGCCTGGGATCGAATCCGGGTCTGTAGTGTGGCCATTGATTTTTTATCTTCTTTCCCCCTTGTGCCTTCAGAATGTCAACTTTGGTCTGATAGTTCCACAGCGTAAAATTACCGCGAGAGGGCATTTAGCATTCTTCTGTTTCACGCCGATCCGATGGCGTCGCTCGAGATCTTTCGGTGATGCATCCATGCCAAGCTTCTCCAATATCAGCTTGACCACGTAGCTGGAAAGGTCTCATTTTTTCTCGTATTCCGGTAGGTACAACATTCATTATTTTTGTATCATTCAGTTTTATTGCTGGTCCAGTTCATCTTCTAAAAAGGTTTGCACCTTTGTTTCCAGAAGGCTCATTTTGTTGTCCAGTTCATCCAACACGATAGACTACTGTCCTTCCTCCCCTCCGCCGGTTTAGACAGAGCTTAGACTGTAAAGGGTTTAACAAGTGACATTAATAAAAAAATCTAAGCTTTCATCTGGATTCACCTGGTTAGTTTATGTCATGGAAAGGGCAGGTGTTCTTAATGTTTTGTATACTCAGTGTACATCTCTACAATTGGTGCTTCTCTCTGCCTCTCCATTAGTCTCACCTTCTGAAGAACGGAGGAGTGTGAGAAGGGGGCATGAAGCTGGTAGGAATGTGACCCGTTGGGGTAGGGGACCTGGACCCAGGACAAAGTGTCCCCCTCCCTCCCCCCGGTGACGTTGTGGAGGGACACGTCAGGAGGGAACACACCCAGGGAGACAGAGAACAGCTTCTGGGACGATATGGTGTCTGGGGAGGGAACAGAGTAAGTGGGTGTGGAGTCATGATCAAAGCATGCAAATAGATTGGTATTGAACTATTGCAATTACTGTTAACTGTTGTGGGTTTTAGTGGCAATCTATCCCATAAATATGCAGCCTCTAGCATGGTTTATAACTTATGCCAGTTTTCGAGCAGAGGCCAACCATTGTGGTAATATCGCAAATTTGTCCGAATTCATTCAAAGCAGAGATTCATATTTGAGTTCGGATGTGACCAATCCCTGTCATTCCTTGAGCTCATTAATACTCATAGTAGATGGATACTGACTGTCTGTAAGTATGGGGGTCCGGGGGACGTAGGCGGTCTTGAGGAACCTGAAGGAGCGATGCTGGGTGAGGGGCCAGCGGTCATCCTCCCACTGGTGCATGTAGAACAGGTCTACAGACAGAGACTGGCTGTACTGGCCCTCCAACACACCACTCTGGGACAAGAAAGAGCAGTTGAGTGTATGTGTGTGTGCATGCATTTATGCATGCATGTGTGTGTGTGTGTGTACCTTAATGTGTGTTCCTTCGGCTCCGAATGGAACGCTGACCTCCACCACTCCATCCCTCAGGTTTATCTCATACCCCCTGTCCTTGATCATAGACTCACTCAGGGCAAGCGTCTCCACCCCTATTCTCATGCCCCTGTCCCTGAAACTCCCATGTACCAGGGGGGAGAGGACATGGGGGACAGGCCAGAGCAGGTGGGTACCATCCACTGTCGCCTCATCTGGAGGAGTTAAGGAAGGGATGGAAAGGGGAGAGAGGACGAAAGTGGTAAGAATAAGGAGATGGTAGGTTCAAAAGAGGATTGCAAATAGGATTAAAGTCAAAGCTAAGATTTGTCATTTGTATTCCCTAATAAATAGGCCACATACTCATGGAGCAGGCCACTGTGGCATCGATGGCAAGGACCTTCCCTTGATGTGGGTACAGGATGGTAGCATTGACCACCTCCAACTCAACCCCTTTCTCCTGTGTAGGTGTGGTCAAGTGAAAGACAAGAGTTACTATAACATGTACACCAGTATATTCATATCACATGCAAACAGAGCACAGTAAACACCCTCGTCAGAAGTACCTTGATGGTGTAGGAGAGGGGTGAAGAGTAGGGGCAGCGCAGGATAATCCTGGAGCCTGACTCAGAGATGTGGTAGCCCAGGGCACTGGCCTCTGTCATGGTCCTGGGTCTAACCTCCTCCTTGGTGTGGCCTGGTCTGTGGAACATCATGCCGCTCTTTCCCACCTCATTTTTCTCCTGCCCAGAGTGTAATGCAGCTGGGACCGGTCCATTTATGGACACCTTGGAGAACAATTAAAGGAGAGACGCAGTGTAAAACAGAAGCGATTTGAAACATGTTCGGCAAAGTTCCATGCGGAGATGGACAGTACAGGTCTTTTCTATTGTGATCTGATGGACCTGTAAGTCACCTCCATGTAGCTCTCCTCGCAGACGAGCTCCCGGAAGCCCCAGGGCCACTGGGCTGAGCAGTGGAGCAGGAAGGGGTACCCTAGGTCCCTCCCATTCACCTGCCGGGTCACCAACCACACTTTCAGACGGAACTCTGAGTCCCCCTGCACAGGAGAGGTTCTTATTCAATTCCATTCAATCAGAAAACAAGCTGGAAGTCAAGCTAATTAACTTGGATTCATTATATTGATCATTTAGATGGAAGGACCATTTGGCTTCTAGACAGTCGACTCCTGATTTGGACACATGCTGATTCTTACACGACTCATTCTGTCTCAAGTCATTACATATCCGAATTTGACTGCATATACCAGTATATTGAATATATATCCATTATGGGTCAATCGAGTTCACCTGGTTGTTGACGTGGCAGGCGAGGAACGAGGCACGGAACACCAGGTCTCCATGGGGATTGAAGAGCATGGTGTAGCCACACTCAGTGGCCTTTCGGCCGGACAGGAAGTGAACTCCCTGGTGGTCTGATGACAGTGGTTTAGAGGAAGCGTTAATATTCACAGTGCAGCTGGTTGTGGTGTCTTCATAGAGATAGATAGAGGACTCAAGTGCCCAGAAAGTCCGTTTTAACATGGGCAGCTCCATTGAGGACTTTCACCATTTTCAAGTAGTCAACTGGGTGGGACTTTCTATGGGTTAAGGAAGGACCAAATAATTCCATCCAGGTCATCAGGAGAGATAAGCCAATAAATTATACTTGTGAGCAAACATTCCATAACTGCAGGTGGTAGTAAATCCCCAACCCGGGCTTAGTACCTACACACTCCAGGTGGCAGTATGCACCCTGTCAGTTTGTTTACCAACTCATAGAAGTAGTAGAAGAATAATTACTACTTCGAAATGGATATGGCCTCAATGGCACTGCCCATGCTCTCAGACGCCATGGGACCGATACAATGTTACGTCCTCTAACTGTCTCTATGGGTCTACTCTACTGTCAGATGACATTCTTGTTCTCCCCGAAACGTTCACATTCTAGACTAATTCTGTTTAAGATTATCAAGTAGTGGGGCGGCAGGTAGCCTAGAGCGTTGGACTAGTAACCGAAAGGTTGCAAGATCGAATCCCCGAGCTGACAAGGTCAAAATCTTTCCTTCTGCCCCTGAACAAGGCAGTTAACCCACTAGGCCGTCATTGAAAATAAAAATGTGTTCTTAACCGACTTGCCTAGTTAAATAAAAATGTAAAAGTACAACACACCAGTGACAGTTATGTAAAAGAATGGCTGTATCCATAATTCAACCAATTATATTACTCTCGCACCTTGAACGTCGAATCGGCTCATAATGCCAAGGAAGCCAGACCTGACAAACAGCCAGAAGTGACGCTCATGACACTCAGACCGGAATGTTCCTATAACACAAGACAGATGGAATCATTACCATGAATTCATTGACACAGAACACATTTTGTTCAGTATGAATCAGCCATCAAAGCGAAGAGGCTGACTAAACAGTGGCATGCTGTTTATTGAACAGATGATGTTTATGGCGTATCCGTCTCTCTATGACACAGAAATTAACCACATTCAATCACAATAACAACATGGTGAATGAATAATCAGATTATGTACTGTTTTATTGTGTCCTTGTTTCAGGGTTATTTTCAAATCCTGTTAGATATGCATAAATCTAAGATTCACTTTTATTGTGAGTCTTTTATTGGATGATATCCAAATAAATCCTCTCCATTTTTGCATTGGAGTCTCAGTTTTGGATTGGTCCACATTTGACAAGTGTGCGGGTCTCCGTCTCTCCTAGAAATCTATTTGGCAGAAGTCTCCTTTACTGTACTGAAAGGTTATGCTATAAATGGCCAACAGGGGACGACACTCATACGACATAGTTCTAGTGAGAGAATATGGTGGGTGAGAGCAGGGCTGTATTCATTACGTCCTGCAATGGAGACAGTTTACCATTTAAGAAACAAACAGAGAGGGACCAACCTGAATTTTGTCGAATAGAAACTATTCTTTCAAAACAATTTCCATTTGGAGTATATGATTTGTTACAAAACGTTTTTCATAATTGGCATACTGAATACCCCCCAGGGGTGTAACCATTAGTTCAAAACGTTTTTCAGAATTGGCATACTGAATACCCCCCAGGGGTGTAACCATTAGTTCAAAACGTTTTGCAACAGAAACCGTTTAGTCCCAACAGAAAACGTTTTACAATGAAAATGACAGTTTACATTGGACAAAGTCCAAGTAGGTCCCTCCCCTGTTGGTTCTGTTTGGTTCCTAGTAAATAAACAACAGTACTGTAAATCAAACTTACCAACTGGTACAGGAGTTGGAGTACTGAGTGTAGCACAGAGTAACAGTATGCTGGAAGAAATATTGATAGAAGTGAGGAATTCATATGTATATATGGACGACCTATTCTATTAATGTGACTAGATATTACCACAGTCACTACATTCACCTCTTAAAACTCACCACAGAATGATTTTGATAGCGCTAACTTTCATTGTACAAGGTATGGTCATGTTTGGTATTGTGAAAAGTAACTTAATTTCTATTTCCTTATCTTTCTCTATTTTCTTTTGCAATTCATCAAACTTCATCCATGATTGGCACCATTTTGACTGTCAGTGGCAGCCACACCTGTCCATGCCCTAATTGGTAGAGAGCTGATTGCTTTCATAAGATCCACCAGTCAACAAGGCACAATCAATAACTTCTACTTGGCTGTCAACTCATGATAAAAGTAGACAATTTTCAAGCAAATATTCAAAACCCATTCATTAATTGGCCATCATACGTATTTCTAAAATAACCATAGGCTTAAATGTATAGGCCTTACCAACAGGTCCACATATGCCAAGACCCGCATTTATCCTACGTTCTTTGTTACGGGAATATATAGATGATTCCTTGCGTGTGTTAGACTACACCTGAGAGATGAGCTCGAAAAACAAGTGTCTCCCGAAATAAGATCCATAATGTAGATCTCTGTCTTTAATTAAAAACATTTTCTAATTGTATCGCAGAAAGACGCATTAATTGATGATGCTGAATAAATTAAATGAAGATGAATGAAAAAAAGAGGGAAGGAATATGTGCGTTTGCAATCGCATCTTTTTATGTAGGTTTGACAGCGAAACTTAACGCACAGCAAATGTGCTAAAATACACCGTTCTAGGTTTAGGTTTTTACAGTGATGAGCAGCGGCAGTGTAAGTAACCAGCGTAAAACAAGGCCTCTATTCTGTTTTGTAAATGAATCATTATGAATCGGTTGATTACAATGAAACGTGTTCTGTAGGCCTATTCAATCACCCACAGTTGAAATGTCATCGAATGATTCAAACACAGCTCGTGATAACCTTTTTTATTTATATTTCCTTTGCATTCATCACCATGCATCTAAATGTCAGTAGATGTATTTATTGTGCACCATATATTAGGCTACTTGTCAAGGCTGTTGATGCTAAGGCGTTGCTAGGAGATGAGGGGGTATTTGATTTTCCATGCACCCTACTGAGGTCCTCCCTTTCAGAAAAACAACATTTGCCAAAATATGAAACTCACAAAATAAGATGAATGTATAAAATTGAGAAAAAAATCTAAGTGTGTGTGTGGCACAAGCAAGAGAGGGAGCAGAGGAAGAAACTGCAGCACTTTCTGACAGACCTGGCCTTATTGGGATCATTGCAGGTTAGTTCTTATAGTTATAGAACCAGATAACTCTCCATCCAATCAATGTATAAATTACTTAAAGATCCAGAAAACATGAATTATGCAAAAAGCTCTCACAGTCTCACTGCAGAATTAGATGTTCATCCATGTTCCCAAATTTAAAATGTAAAAGTTTCTCCAAACATACAGTTTCAAAGTGTTTTTGTTTCTCCTGCTGCTCTGTATCGTTCCATTTCTCCAAACTTCAAATTTCGAAGTTAAGGGTTACGTTTAGGCACACATTCTGAAAGGTTATGGTTTGAGATAGGGTTTAATTTTTTTTTTAAAAGTGTCCATGACTGGAACACACAACTTTCAAATCTAGAAACATGGAATTACACCCATCCTCCTCCCATGTCCACAAACACCAAGCCTATTTGATGGTAATAGCACTCACTGTTGCCCCTAGTGGCTGTTTTGAAGGCATTTCCCAACATCCTCAGGACATGAAATGATGTCCAATTTCTACATCAATCTTGAACGATCACCCTTGAATTATCATCAGGGCACTCCTGTCTTGTCTCTCCATATATGGTTTCCGGTACCTTCAACCTTGGCTGAGGTTGTAAATGTAGTCAATGAAGAGTACAACTAATAACTCTGTCTATCCTGTTTTCTCAAACATCCAGAAATCGACAATGAGCCTATATTAAGTCTATATTATGATTCTTATTTTATTCCAGGACAGTAATGAGGAAACATTTTAGAACAGGGAAATTCTACCTTAACTTGTTCAACTAGAACACAGATTTTAATTTTCTGTTGCAAACCTTTTGATATTGTGTGCCATACTGAACATGACCCTGGTCTGCCCCTTCAGGGTTGGCATTCCCCTGTGTTTATGGTGTCGGCAGCCTCCTCCGTCAGTAGCACCGACAGCCTGGCTAGTGACACCATCTCCCCACTGCCCAGGGACCACCAGAGGCCTCATCGGGGCCCACAACACATGCCAAGGCAGCAGCAGCAGCACTCATCCCAGGGGCCCAACCACCATACCCACAAATAAGGGGCTATATGAGTAAAAACCTACACACACAAATACACACGTGCATATTTGAAACACAAACACTTGAACTCATGCACACACACAATAATTGTACTATCATTTCCCACAGGAGCAGCAGTGAAGTCCATCTCCTACCAGCCTCCCCCAGTGAGAGGGAGATAGCAGTTCCTGTGAGTAGTCATCATTGTATTCCACTCAGTTTCAATAAGGAATAAAACAGTCATATTTCATTCTGACTGTCATCTCTTCAGGAAGTCAGTGATGTAGTATTTTCTCAGCTCCTCTGACAGACCATTGTTCCATTATTCTTTCCTTTTGTTTTGATAATGACAAGATTTTCTAAAGCATACTGGAAATGTACCTCCTTTTCTTTTAAAGAATGAGTCATTTTGTTTACAGTCTAAAGTTCTTAGAGAGACCTGTCTCGATTCTGCTCTTCTACTAACAAATGGAGAATGATTCAATTCAGAATACCAGTAGAATTGCCATCTCTACTGGTAAAGTGCTAGCTCAGAAAAGATTTCCCAAGCAGATGGATATTATTATTGATATTAACAGGCTGAGCAATAAACTTGATTTAAATGAAGATGAAAAGGCAGAGCTTGCTAAATGCCAATGTGATCTGGACGACATATACAACGATAAGGCACAGGGTGCCTTCATCTGTTCAAAGGCCAAATGAATTGAAAAAGGTGAAAAAAAACATCTTATTTCTTCAATTTGGAGAAGAGTAGGCAGACTAGGAATAGTATTACATCCATTTATGTAAATGACACTATCTGGTGATCTTGAAGTGATTCATAAGGAAACACACTCTTTCTACAGTTCACTATATCAGTCTCATCTTTCAGAAGGTGATTTAGGTTCCTTTTTTGATTCAGTTAATACCTCCGAAAGGTTTAAGAAACTCTGTGATTCTGATATAGATATTACTGAGTTGGACCAAGCCATTAAACAAATGCTTATAGGTAAATCTCTTGGACCGGATGGCCTGACTCCTGAATTCTATCGACATTTTTGGCCTGATAGAGAGTTATTGCTTTCGGTCTACAAAGAGGATTTTGCTAATGCTATCTTACCTCCTTCTTTGAGAACAGGGACTAATAGTTCTTATACCCAAACCAAAGAAGGACTCTCTTTACCTGGACAATTGGAGACCAATCACATTGTTGGCAACTGACTATAAGTTACTAGCCCATGTCTATGCCAATAGGCTGAAAAAAGGCCTTGATGATATAATCAGTGAAACTCAATCAGCCTTCATTAAAAGGAAGGAGTATCCATAACCATAGACAATTGGTTTTAGACATTTTAGATTATAGTTCATAGACGGTTTTAGTTTTTTTTTAAGGCTTTTGACACTTTAGAAAATAACTTTTTATTTAGAACTCTCTCTACTTTTGGGTTTGGGGAGAATGTCTGTAAAGTGATAAGGATGATATTAGCAGTTTGGTGGCTATGAGTAATGGTAACATCCCCTCGTTTCTCTATTGCTAGAGGAATTAGACAGGGTTGTCCAATCTCCCCACTTTTATTTATTTTAGCCACTGATTTACTAGCCATTTTTCTTAACAAATCTGAGAATTTAAAAGTGAGACGTATTTTTGGTAAAGATATAAATATCAGTCAATTTGCAGATGATACAGCCCTTTTTCTAAGGGACAGAGCAGCTATTCCCTTGGCTATTGACAATCAAGAAATGTGGGTTGACTCTCAAACAAATGTGATCTCATGCCAATTCATTGCTGTGACTCCATCAACATTGCCTCCATAACTGTTAAAAAGGAAGTTAAATATTTAAAGAATTGTTATCACTAAAAAACGTTTCAGATAAAGAATCTTTAAACATTGATAATATGATTAATTCCATGAGAGCTTCATTATGTCAGTGGCTGCAACGTGATATCTCAATTTTGGGTCATGTTCTTTTGTGGTTTATCTAGAATCATTTACCCAAGTCACCTGTTTTCTTTCTTCTAATAACACAACAAAAAGTCAATTGTTATATTTACATTTGTTTGGAGGAAAAAAAACACATTATATTCAGAAATCACAATTAGTGAAAGACTATGATCATGGAGGTTTGTTTACAGGCTATTGAGTTTGAGTTGTTAGTGGGTGCTTTTAGAATTAAATGGTTGAAATTATGTCTGTCTAATATCCCTAACAGTCTGTTTAATAAACTTGGTGGACTTGAATTCCTAATGAAATGTGATTTTGACCCTCCAAAATTACCTGTGAAATTGTCTAAGTTTCACCAGCAAATGTTATTTTTCTGGAAAATGATATTCAAGCACAATTTTCCCATTGGCCGGCTACGCCATGAATGGCCGCCTGTAAGCCTGGATACGGTCCAATCACGAGCGCCTGATCAACATCAGTGGCACTGATTCAATGGTGAAGGACACGCCCAAGAAACTCAAGTCCATCACAGACATGGGGATCACAAGGTTCCGACAGTTTACATTTTTAATTCGCATCCCGCCAAAGCAATAGTCCAGCGAAACACAGAATCCAATACTTACCTGATCAGCTATACATTTCGGCCGTTGCCTCTCCTTATAGGAATATAGCTATGAGATGTAGCGTGTGAGCTGCTGTGCCTGTGCACCATTCCAGCTCCCTCTAACCCCTTCACCCTGGATATGCACTAACCTGAAAAGCCTTCCCAGAGCACTTCCTGGTCCCTGGAGCCCTGCTCATTTTTTTTTTTTTATATACGCCTAATCTCTGTATCCAGAGCCAAATCTAGACAGACCTTAGGGGCTGGGGTTTAGGGACTTTTTTTGTTGTGAAATGGCAAAAAGTGAGGATACAGAACCAAAACATGGCATTGCAGGTCAACAAATTCAAGTGTTTAGAAATGGCATTATCTAACCAATAATATTCATAAACATATGTTGCTCTAGTCAATAGCTGCCAGGTGGCGCTGTTGGACTGTATGTGACAATGGCCTTCCTGTTAATTGAGCGCTCTGTCCTCTCATTCCCTCTTCCTCGCGCTCTCTCTTCATAGAAGAGGTGAAGTCTGAGGCATCTCCATATCCAGACTGCGGTGCAAAGACAACAGGGCAGCAGCACCAGGCCAGCCACTCCTGCTTCAGGAGAGTCCTCAGAGGAAGAGTGACCAGGGTCATATTCATTAGTGCACACTGTAGCAAAACTATTTGCAGCCAAAAACAACCGTTTCTTATCTGATAAGTCCAGGTAGTCCCTCCATTTCAGGAAATGTTTTGCGCTAGTACCATAAGGGTACATTTGAATGATGGTACTTAATCTCGTGGGGGTACTGTAAATGTACTTCCCGTCAGTGAAGCTTGAGGTAAAACGCCGGTGTAAACAACTATAGGGAAAATGTCAGAATAAAGTACCTTGAGAAATAAGCAGCATAACTTATCCCATGACCCCCTATCCCATGAACTTCTGTCTACCATCTCCAGCCCCACAGCGGAATGTTGTTTTCTTTCAGTCAGAGTTAGACCCACCCATAATATTTTAAATAGATATGCCTCTGCTTGTTTAGTCTCCATCAAATGTTTGGCACCAGTACTAAAACAGACAGCACAGGCTGTAGTGTGGTACGTTTGTTTTTAGCTTGAGGTTGGCCATTTGGAAGCGCTGCATCGTCAGTTGAGGTAGAAAGACATTTCCAAAAGTATCATTGTATGAAAGTTTATTCCATAGCTTACACGCATTTAAAAATATGTAAACAAGGATGTACAAAACAAGTACAACATAAAACCAGACACTTGCCCTCCCAAGATGGGGTTGTGCCATTTGTAGTTTGAGATGCACAACAGTCATTTAAAATAAAATGTTTTAAAAAAAAACTATCCATTGATATCATTGACATCTTGTCAAGTCAAATAACTGAGGCACCTTTCACTGTAAACCATGGAGATATGAGGTGCCCAATGAATACAACCCTGACGTGGTGGTCAAAGGAGTCAGAAGTATATTGTATGGAATGAGCGGATGTGGCATGAGAAAGTGTGAGGAGAGTGCTTGTGTGTAGACAGGTATTTGAGCTTGGGGCCAGGACGCCAACACACTAATGCTATGAAACATGCAGAGTCATGAGGTTAGGTTAAGCCAGACTGAGGGGAGAGAGTGGGCAGAGCCAAGGAGGATACGAGAACTTTAATGTCCCCATAGGAATGCAGGTGCACTGCCGAAGTTCCAAACCAACATTCCTGCCCCACACATGCCCCCAAAATCACTCACCCAGGGTTATACTTCACCCACACGGGAATAATGAGGAACAAGGAGGATCATGGGTGAGTGATTTTTCCACATAAATGCAAATATATACATACATCAATGGAGGCTGCTGAGGGGAGGACAGCTCATAATAATGGCTGGAACGGAACAAATGGAATGGCAAAAGCATGGAAACCATGTGTTTGATGTATTGGATACTATTCCACGCCAGCTATTACGAGTCTGTCCTCCCCAATTAAGGTGCCACCAACCTCCTGTGACACAGTATGAAGAAGAAGAAAAACTCAGTTCTAGCAAACACTAACACCTTATAGGAACAAATTAAGCTTATGGAACTTAATTAAGGATTACATTTTACTTGATTTAGGATTACATTTTACTTGAATAGTAATATGTTATGACAAAAAATAAATAATGTGAACAGTCAGTGTGCATTGACTAGGCTAGTGGTTCCCAACAAGAGTACTAGGACACCTGGGGGTACTTGGTCTAGCCACAGGGGGTACTTGATAAGACTCATGAGACCATAGTCCTACTGGTAAAATGCACATGAGGGTGTACTTCAGGGGTACTCCAGGCAGAGAAATTCAGTTGGCGGTACAGTGACCGAAAAAGGTTGGGAACAACTGGACTAAATTACACGTGGTGAAGTCTGAACCGAATAATTGATACTAAAATGTATTAGAACCCTGCCTATGAACGCACACTACTGTGTAATTATGTCAACATAGCCCATGTTCTTCTATGGTCTGCTTAAATTTATATGAACCCTTTATGCCCCATGAACCCTCTCACACACACCTCCGTTTTTAACCCCTCTCCCAAGACGAACACTGCTCACATTCGGCTCAAACTTAAGCTCCTCCTCCCTTTAAAAAAAACAATCTAGTGTTTCAGGAAGAGAAGAGGTGCATGAACCGTGTGTTACAAACAAGACTTCTCATTAAAATAAATACAAACAAACGTCTGTTTTTTTTAAAACATTTGTAACATTGCCATGACTGTCTGACCAGTTTCAACCAGTCCAGGCTGTGTTCAGCATTGTATGGAGAGGAAATTGAGGTTTGGTAAACTCTGTAGTCATATCCTTGTCTAGCTAAAAAAGGCACACAGGACCTTGAGCTCCTTTCTTCTAAGCATAACTGACAGTTCAGAGTATCAAGGCCACTCAGTGGAAAACAAGTAACTTGGAGTAGCATTGGAAATTAGCAGTTCAGCCTTGAAGCGTTCCAACAGTGAAAGCGAGTCACAAGGCCACTGAGGTGAATACTGGTTTCTACCAACAGCGTACAGTACAACGCTATCAACCTAGCACCTTGTTCTCTAGTAATCCAGAGGCAAAAGCCAAGGTAGCTAGTCATTAACTTCCACAGTTTGTAGGCTACCATTCATGCCAGTCATGAACGGTACTGTAGACTCACCATGTAAGCAAGGCAATGTCTCATTTGAAAGAAAGTCCAGCAGTGATCTCCCTCACACTCCTTTTTTTTTTCAATCCTGTTGTGTCCAGTAGTGGTGGGTTCTTTCAATCCCTCCCTCCGTGCTGTAGCTAGCCACTGGGGATGTCGTCAGTTCCGTGTCCCATGCTGGGGATCGGGGACTCAGTGCCAGATGTCAGAGGCAGAGCCCTTCCTGGTCATGGCTCTCAGTGGACTACGAGACAGGGAGCTCCTCTTCTTCCAACGGACTGCAAACAAACAGAAGAGAGAGGGGTTGGACCGGCGGGCTGAGCTTGGTTTTATCGCAAACAACTCTCAAGAGCAGACAGGTGCAATGTGGAAATACAGGTACAGACATTCATGTGTCAACGAAAGACTATCAATTCATCCCTTTGACAGTTTCCCCTATTGCTAGGCAACCCCCCTTAACAATTTGGTTTCTATTAATATTTCAGCATGTCAAGCCTGTGTTCTCACCTCTTCCACAGCTGTCTGGTTGTATGGAGCTTTTGGGGTTAGTAGTGGTGCTGGGCATATCCTCTCCCTCCTTCACCCCGTCCTTTTCTGGGGTCAGCGTGTCGGTACTTCCCCCTAACCCAACGTCCCCGTCCCCCTGCCAGTCATTCAATGCCCTCTGGAAGGAGTGTGCCAGGCAGGCCGTCATGTCCCGTGCCCGCTCTGCCCGGCTACACCAGAACACCCGGCAGTGCAGCTGTTGCCCGTGATGCTTACAGATGTACAGAAACACGTTGGGTCTGGTGGCGTCGGCCGCGCAGTAGGCGATGTCCTGGAGGTACGTCTTAGTGAGCTGGCGTCCAGTGCTGAGCTCTTTGACTTCAACATAGCGTGGACGAACCACCAATGCGTGGTCTTTGCTCAGTTTCTTTCCGTTGGAGGCCCCGTCGAGCAGCCGGGCTATGGCATCCTGGGCCTGCTGTAGATCCAGGGAGAAGATTTTCTCAGTGCCCAGGTAGTGGACTTTGAAGAGCGGGTCGCCGTGGGAGAGGGACTCGGTGCGGTCACGGCGGAAGCGGCGGCGTAAAACGGACGGGGAGTTCTTGAGGGTCTCCATCAGGTGGAAGGTGTTGAGAGACATGGTAGATTTAAGGTTTCTTTTTTTGTGGGAAGGGTTAGTTTTGGGAGTAGACTGGGCACAGGTGTCGTGGTCCTCAGTCCTTTTCCCCAGGCTTGTTTCCCAGCTTCTTTGAATCGGGTCCAGTTGGACTCAACGTCTTGATCTGCAAGACAGAAAAAGAACATGGGGTTAAAGTGGGTTTAGTTAAATGCATTGCCACATAACATTGACAATTCATGTCTGCTGATTTTAACACCACAAGATACGTTATAATGTGGAATATGGACACAGCTCATAGCTTTCAGATATTTTACTTATATTTTTTGGATTGAGGCAAACTATCCCTTTCAACACATTATGTAGAGTGGAGACCAGCACTTGGACATGTGTTATAGTTAAACAGGACAGTTAGGACATAATGTACTGGGGGAAGGGGGGGGGGGGGGGGCAGGATCAGGTGCAGCAATGACGCAGTCGGAGACAATATTCATTTACCACCAGTCACTAGATTCAGTACAGAGCCATCAAATATTTAACAGTTACTGTGCCTTGAAGGGGAATAAACCCTTCCCACTCACTCTTATACCCATATTAACAGACACTTAAAACAGCTAAACAATTCAGTCCCGTGAGGTGTCAATGTCCATCTTAACACCTGTCATTACCTAGTTATCATAGGCTTTACCCTTGCCTCTAGTGTATGATCTTTAGGCTTAGTAAACGACATGACAACCATAAGGTGAACAAAGTATTTGACACTGTAGTCTTTAATTTAAACCATAATGTTTTTACATTACAACTCTAAAAAGTGACTTGAAATGTATTGCAAGTTCATGTGTGGTAAGAAGTGAAGTGGACTGAACATATGTTATTGAATCGAATTGTCTGAGACTTAGTGCTGAAACTACATGGGCAAATGTGACTGCTTAAGCCCCGTTAGACAACACCTCCAGCTGGACATAACTGTATTTTAAGAAAGTCCCAAAAACACCACTCTCCTCTATGTCTCAAGTCATTATGTTGACCCTTTCTCTTTTCTCAGCTAATCTCTCAACATCCTACCGCCCCCCTCAGATGTTGCTTTGGCCCGAGAACCGCCAACTGTTCCGAGACGATAGGCCATTGTTAGGCGAGCCCACTTCTCAGGAAACAGCTTTGCATTCTACCCCCCCCCACACACACGACAAAATATTTCTCCTCCTAAAAACAATGGCATGTTTTCGTGTGTGCGTCACATAAAGCAGAGATTTCAACTGACCTAGGGACATATCAGAAATACACACATTAAGTGTTATAACAGACAGAGCGCCCCCCCCCCCCCCCCTCCCCTCCTTAAAGGTGAAGTAATCTTCCACAGTAAATATGTCCAGTTCTCTTGGCATGTTTACAAGCAGGTAGCTTAACGATAGTGGAACACATGCAGCAACTCCCATCATAACGCATTGTTCAAAATGTGGTCAGAGTGCATTAATAGGATCAAAGACGTCCGTGAGTAAATAGAGTAATGTGTAAACTCCCTGATTATGTTATCTGAAGTAGGGTACGAATGTACTGTCCTAGTGGCAGACAGTCAGGTCTGTGTCTGTGTGCCAGTGCAGACGGGAATTTGGAGAGGGGTGGGAATTGACAAGATTTTCCTTTCAGTGGAGCGTTTTGTTTTTAAAGATGGCACCTAGGATGAGTTATAGAAAAGTCAGCTGGGCAGTTGCAAGATAAGAGTGATGCTGAGACTCAGATTTTTTTTACCTAAAAATGTCGAACAAAAAACAATTGCAAAGTTAATCAAACTAAGCACAAGGACCACTTTTAACAATTCCCACCGAATCTTACAAAACACATTTACTTCTAGAACAGATGCAAAATATGGTAACAGAACGGCACAAACCATCTTTGTGGAAATTGTTAAAAGTAGTCCTTGTGCATAGAGTTTTATGGTTCGTTAAACTTCACAATCATTGCTTTTTGTTTGATATACATTTTAAAACGTGGAAAAGCAGTCTCGGCATCACATTCAACATGCCATGCGTAAAAAGGGTAAGCCCCCGTTTCGTTCCCTTATCTTCCATTTAAGAAATGTTTTGCAACAGAATTGGCTTACCCTTTGACGCATGATAAACGTATGCACTTTGGAAATGTCACTATAATAGATTAACAATGTCGAATTATCAAATAATTGTAATTCATTCTGAAAAATCATAGTAACAGTCACATGAAACTGGTTTGTCGGTAGAGTGAAAAAGGTAGCGCATTTTACCTTGCTGCAGTTTCATGCAAATGATGTCCTGGCGCTTCTATGAGTACCCGTCTTCATAACTGACCGGATGCAAATGAACAGGTGTTTATCAATTATTATAGCTATTAGAATAACATTAATAAGACCAACCAAAACCCTCAATTTCTCTCAGCAGCCAGCATCACTGACGATATTACATTATACATTTCAATAGTACCGTTTCGAACATCAAAGTACTTGTGACCCGAAGCTTCGTTCAACATTGCCTGCTCAAGATTGACGCTAAATTCCAATAATAATGTTAATTGACTAAAACTCGCAAAGAACGTGGCACAACTTAGGCTACTATGAATGTTCGGAACTAAACACTCATACTCTCTTCTCGTTGGCGTGAGCAATACTCATCCTCTGAATTTGAATGACTGGTGACGCCTCCTCGTACTGCGCTTATGAACCTGAACAGCGTGGGCGCGCCTTCGGGCTACGATGCAAATGAACGAGCATTTGAGTTTGTGGGGTGTGTGCGAGTGAGTGTGTGCGTGTGCGTGTGAGTGAGTCAAAGGTGGCCAGGAGGGAGACTTTTGCATTGTGGTGTATTTGTGTGGGAGGGGGGTTGGTTCTTCTATCGTTGTGCACAGCTAAAATCCCCACAATGACAGTAAAACAAGGACAATTCTCCCGTGTGGGGACATTTCTAATGGGTTAGTAGGGTTAGGGGTTATGGAAAATAGGATTTTTAATGGAATTTAATTTTAGGTCACCATGAGGATAGAAGAAGATAAAGTGTGCGTGTGTATGTGACTTAATGAAAGGTGCCCAGGAGACAAGGAGAAAATACAAGGCCAGGAAAAAAATAGTGCCTGGAGGCAACATTAAGGGTTAATATAGAAGGTATGCATTGACTTGATAAGGGGGATAAGGAAGGATACCACCTTTGTCACTGTGTGTTGTAAACAAACAGAAAGTTAATTTCTGCTAGCATAAGTATAGCCACATTCATGGTAACTTGACATAATTAGGCCATTAGCCATTTGTTGGAAAAGCACCCAACTGCCATATATAAAGATACCTTAATAGAACATGACTCAAGTAAAAGTGAAAGTCACCCAGTAAAATACTACTTGAGTAAAAGTATTTGATTTTAAATATACTTAAGTATCAAAAGTAAAAGTATAAATAACGTCACACTCTGATCTGGTTCACCTGTCCTTGTGATTGTCTCCACCCCCTCCAGTTGTTGCTTATTATTCCCCTGTGTGTATATCCCTGTTTCCTGTTTCTCTGTGCCAGTTTGTCTTGTTTCGCCAAGTCAACCAGCGGTTTTCCTTGCTTCTATTTTTCCCAGTCTCTGTTTATTTCTAGTCCTCCTGGTTTCAACTCTTGCCTGTCCTGACTCCGAACCTGCCTGCCTGACCACTCTGTCTGTTCTGACTACCAGTCTGCCTATCCTGTTGTAATGTTTTTGGTCTCAGATCTGGTTTCTGACCCCTGCCTGGCCTCGAGATTGCCTATCGTCTGGTACTGTTTGGACTCTGACCTGGTTTATGAACTCTCGTCTGTCCCCGACCTGCCTTTGCCTACTCCCTTTGTTATAATAAATATCGGAGCTCTACCATTCAGTGACAAGGATACAGTGCCTTATGAAAGTATTCATACCCCTTGACTTACTCCACATTTTAATGTGTTACAGCCTGAATTCAAAATTGATTATATTTTTTCTCACCCATGAATGTTCGGAACTAAACACTCATGCTCTCTTCTCGTTGGCGTGTGCAATACTGATCTGCTGAATTTCAGTGACTGGTGATGCAATACACCATAATGACTAAGTGAAAACATGGTAAAATATTTTTGGGCACATTTCTTGAAAATGAAATATAAGTATTCACACCCTTGAGTCAATACTTTGTAGAAGCACCTTTGGCGGTGATTACAGCTTTGAGTCATCTTGGGTATGATTTCCTCCCATTCTTCCTTGCAAATTTTCTCAAGCTCTGTTAAGTAAGATGGGTAGTGGTGGTGAACGGCAATCTTCAGGTCTTTCCACAGATTTTCAATTGGATTCAAATCTGGGCTTTGATTGGGCCACTCAAGGACTTTTACACTTCGGTTCATTTAGGTTAGGCTATTTGATCGGAGAAACCTTCATAAGAAATAAAAACGTTTGTCTCATTACATTGTCATACATTTTATCTCCAGCCTGTGGGCTACAGAAGTGGCCACATACTCTTTCTACCATACACTATATCTGCTACATGATTTATGTTCGATAAATATTTTTGACGGAATGTTGGTGGAGCGCTGCAGAGCTGCGTCCTCTCCAACAGCACCCTGAAAGGCGTGCTGGGAATGGACAAGAAATATTTTGCGTCCCTGCAAAATCCCTGCGCCCCTGTGAGCGGTATCAGTGCTCACCTAAAAAGCACTGGTTGAGAGAAATTGTAATTGTTTTGGGGCAGAATTATGTGAGGTTTTATGTGTTGTCTTGGCCAGTTTAGCTCAGAAAATGTCACCATAGGCGGCAGCCTAATCCTGCCTAATGAGCAGGCCGGCCCTGGCCTCATCACAATTCTATTTCAGAGCTCTGGGGCAGCAGGGTAGCCTAGTGGTTAGTGTGTTGGACTAGTAACCGAAAGGTTGCAAGTTCAAATCCACGAGCTGACAAGGTACAAATCTGTTGTTCTGCACCTGAACAGGCAGTTAACCCACTGTTCCTAGGCCATCATGAAAATAAGAATGGGTGTGTAGTTAAATGAAGGTCAAATAAAACATATATAGGCAATTCCTTGGACCTCATGGTATGGTTTCTGCACTGTCAACTGTGGGACCTTTTATAGACAGGTGTGCTTCTTTCTAAATCATGTCCAAACAATTGAAATGGCCACAGGTTGACTCCAATCAAGGGTGAGCAAAGGAAATTGGATGCGCCTGAACTCAATTTGGAGTGTAACAGTAGGGGGTGTGAATACTGAATACTTATGTAAATGAGATATTGCTGTATTTCATTTTTTCCACAAATTAGCAAACATTTCTAAAAACATGTTTTCGGTTTTGTCATTTATGGGTCATTGTGTGTAGATGGGTGAGAAAAACAATCTATATTATACATTTTTAATTCAAGCTGTAACTTAATAAAATGTGGAATAAGTCAAGGGGTACAAATGCTTTCTGAAGGCACTGTCAGCAACTGCAGTAGCCTAGGTCTATAGCCACAAGAACGTCTGAAAACCACTACTGCTCATCGGTACATTGTGTCACTCAATGCTGGTGGTGTATTGCTATAATCTTTAGGTGCGGGAGTGGCAAAAAAGCACATTATGCCATCATTTCTCAATCGAAGTTTGTACCGACAGATGTAGCCTATTGAATATTATTATAGAATATGCATAAAATGCATCCTCCAATTGCATAGTCTGCCTATGCCCACACATTGTTTCTAGCAACTCTCATTTGTCACTGTCAATCGCGAATGAGAATTGTTTACGTTTTACCAGTGAAATGTCCAAACGGCATCTGCATGCCAATCATTTGATCTCAGTGTCATGGGAATATGGATTCAGATCTTCTTGAATGACTGTTTATTGAGCGAATTAGAGCAGATGGCGCTAACAAACTATTAGCCTTTCTTGTATTTTGTTTCAATCAAATCATATGTCCTGTCTAGTGATGCGCACAGTTGAGTTTTGGACGCATGAGAAGAGAAATGTAACTACTCAGCTTCCCATCCTAAAATCTCACTAGAAATGAGTAGGTGTTTTTGGTGTAACAGTAACGTTGTGTGCCTACTATGCTATTAGGCAGGTATTCGGTTCTGTTTTGTAAAATACTCATCATTATGTGAAATAGTTTTACCAGCTCTGTGTATTCTCAAATTGCGCCGCTCCCTCGCCCTTGGTTAGCACTGCAACCCTGCTCATAGCCTCTTGCTAATGAGGGTCGTTAACCCTAGTTTCTCTGTTCTATTTCTTCATCTGTTTATGTTGGGGGGCATGAAGGAAAACACTAAACGGTTCCATGTGTGTGTGTGTGTGTTTCAGAGGGGAACAGTGTGCCCCTGTCTAATTTGGGTTTGGCCGTAATTTGGGTTTGGCCCAGCAGGAACTGTTGAGGTTTGGACGTCATACCAACCAAAGTACCTTATAGAACACAGTAGAACTATTATTGGGCACCGATGACACTATGTGCCAACTACCATCGTATGCCTATTTGCCTATCATAGCAAAGTGGAACTATTATTGGGCACTGATGACGCTATGTGCCAACTACCATTGTATACCTATTTGCCTATTTGGCTCTCATACCCGCCCAACCAAACTAACAGGATTTAAGCTCTATCAGGGAAATAGAGCAGAACTAGCTAGGCTCTGAATTCACAATCCGAAAAATAGGGGTGAAAGTAATGGGTGAAAGATGGATCTTAGTGGTACGAAGCTTTCAGGAAACTCACACCAGAGTATTTGCTGGTTGAGGCTGGTTGCGGTGGGTGGCTAACATCCATCCTGAGACCCTGCTGTACTGTAGTCAAATTAAGACGAGTAACCTCTGTTTTTGTTTCCATCTCTTATCAGCCGCTTCTTCCTGCATCTCTGAAGAAGAACATAACAAGGTGGCGGTATAACAAGAAATCTCAGACTTTTTCTTTTAGCACCACATTGTATCTCATTGTAGTGGAACAGTATGTTAAACAAGACGCTGTGTAGATAAAAAAAACGAGTCGCTTCGATGCCTACGGCAGCAGCAGTGAACCCAGCAATCCAGTAGGCTGCTATCTCATGCCCCTATCGATACATTGTTGGACATCAGTGCGTGTAGAACATGCCAAGATTGTTGACAGAAGGGAACAAAACTATAGCCCCGTAAATGCCAGACGGACTACTGCTGCGCATGCAGCAACATCCATGCAAGCTCGAAGGATCAGGCAGGTTTGCGAGGCTAATAAATCCACATTCTTGGGACAATCAGAGCATCCTCCACCCTTTTATTCACTCAACTTTCAGTTATCAAGTGGAAGTTTGTTCTCAGATGTTGGCTTTTGTGAAAGAACAGGAGAAAAATATTACAAACAAAATGGAATATACATTTGGCCTGAGCATAATGGCAGTAGTTGATGTGGTAATTACATTTCAGTTGATTAAGAATGACTTGAGATAAACATTGATTGATGTGTGAATTGACACACCATGTTAAGATAATCAATGATCTCAGTTTAATCATTGTACTTCCCTACCCATCAACAGCCTTTTATGACAAACAAACACTACTTTTCAGCAAAGTCATCATGTCAACCAATAGCAGTCTAGGATCAGGTTATGGTTCAGTTAACACAAACACCACACCATGTTCCCGACTCATGTATGTTTTCTTACAAATGAGTTACTGAAAAGGGGAAGTTTGATAAGGCTCAGAGATGGAAGCAGCAATAGTCACTATGATTTGTAACTCACAACACGCCATACAGTGCCTATGTGTTTACTTATCCTAAAGTGTCTGTTGGTAGAAAATGTTCTGTACTAGGTGGGTGGGTGTGTGTCACAGGAGGCTGCTGAGGGGAGGACGACTCATAATAATGGCCGTAACGGAGCAAATGGAATGGCATCAAACACCTGGAGACCATGTGTTTGATGTATTTGTTACCATTCCGCTCCAGTCATTCTCCACAATTAATGTGCCACCAACCTCCTGTGGTGCAAAAACTATCTGTGTCAGTGAGTCAGACACCAAAGCCTATAATCCAAACTATAGGTTGTTGTAATGTTGCATTACTCTGCTCTGCCCTAAACAGAATACACTATGTGTCACGCCCTGATCTGTTTCACCTGTCCTTGTGATTATCTCCACCCCACTCCAGGTGTCGCTGATTTTCCCCAGTGTATTTATCCCTGTGTTTCTTGTCTCTCTGTGCCAGTTCGTCTTGTATGTTTCGGCGGTTTTCCTGTTCTCCTGCTTTTTGCATTCTCCCTTTTCTAGTACTCCTGATTTTGACCTTTGCCTGTTTCTGGACTTTGTACCCGCCTGCCTGACCATTCTGCCTGCCTTGACCACGAGCCTGTCTGCCACTCTGTACCTCCTGGACGCTGATCTGGTTTTGACGTTTTTGCCTGTCCACAACCTCCTGCCTTCTCCTTTTGGATTAATGAACATTGTAAGACTCCAACCATCTGCCTCCTGTGTCTGCATCTGGGTCTCACCTTGTGCCTTGATACTATGTTCATGATGTGTTTGAGATGCTTGGCATTGAATGACTGGAGGAAAATTGTGTATGTGTGTGTATATATATATATATATATATATATATATATATATATATATATATATATATATATATATATATATATATATATATATAATTGTAAAGGGTTTAAACACTGTTTCCCATTCTTGTTCAATGAACCATAAACAATTAATCAACAGACGGTAGGCAATTGAGGTCACAGTTAGGAAAACTTAGGACACTAAAAAGGCCTTTCTACTGACTCTGGAAAAACACCAAAAGAAAGATGCCCAGGGTCCCTGCTCATCTGCGTGAACGTGCCTTCGGCATGCTGCAAGGAGGCACGAGGACTACAGACGTAGTCGGGGCAATAAATTGCAATGTCTGTACTGTGAGACGCCTAAGACAGCACCACAGGGAGACAGGATGGACAGCTGATCGTCCTCGCAGTGGCAGACCACGTTTAACAACATCTGCACAGGATCGGTACATCCGAAAATCACACCTGCGGGACAGGTACAGGATGATAACAACAACTGCCCGAGTTACACCAGGAACGCACAATCCCTCCATCAGTGCTTAGACTGATGGAGGCTGGACTGAGGGCTTGTAGGCCTGTTGTAAGGCAGGTCCTCACCAGACATCACAGGCAACAACTTTGCCTACGGGCATAAACCCACTGTCGCTGGACCAGACAGGACTGGCAAAAAGTGCTCTTCACTGACGAGTCGTGGTTTTGTCTCACCAGGGGTGATGGTCGGATTCGCGTTTATCGTCGAAGGAATGAGCGTTATACCGAGGCCTGTACTCTGGGGCGGGATTGATTTGGAGGTGGAGGGTCCGTCGTGGTCTGGGGCGGTGTGTCACAGCATCATCGCACTGAGCTATGGAACATTTTCTGGGATCTTTTATTTCAGCTCAAACATGGGACCAAACACTTTACATGTTGCGTTTATATTTTTGTTCAATATATAAATATGTATATGTGTGTGGTATATTTGACACCTCAGTAAACCTATACTTCATTTGGAGAGTGGTTAGAGAGAAATGGGTTAGAAATGTATTGGTGTCACATGCCTATGTTGATCAGCCAACCCAATCCCAGAGTCCTCCTGTGATATAATTACAGTAGTACAGGACATTGGTATTGAGTGACCCAGGCTTCCACTGACACAAATTATGCCTCTGACCACCAAGGTCTGTTGAAGATAAGAGTGCAAGTCGGGTTACCAGGTAGCCATGCAGGATAACCTAGTAATCAGAAAGGTTTGCCGGTAGTGAGTGTGCCTGTGTGTTCATGTGCCGTGTGTTTTTTTAAATTTATGTTTGTGTGGGTGTGGGTGTGTGCGCGTCCCCTCCACCCCTTAAAAACTAGTCTCAGTCAGTTTCTACATTGACTTCAGTGATAACAATGCCCAGTCCAAGGGATGATATTTGAGATGTCTTTCTTAAAGAAAACAAAAGGTTCCCGCTCGCCCCACCGAACATTCCATTTAGCAAAATACCAAGTTCCCAGAACTTCCTTATCCCTTCCCAAAAGGAAATGTTATTTTGCTTCTTGAGGAATGAGCGTAAAAGCAGATATTTAAACCATTGTTTCACAACACTTTTTGTCATGTTTTTATGTTAGGCCTATTGGTCCAAAACATTCAAAAGGACCTCAAAAACACTCAACACGCAACCTCAGAAGATGGTGTTATCTCATATTTAACAGTCAGAGGGTGTTATCTTTGTTATGGTTCCCGATATCGTTCGTACACACTCAAACCCCACTTAGTTGCACACCCGTCTCTGGCCTGCATCCAAGATGGCCGCCTTTGAAGGGTATTTACTGTAAGCTCTGTTATGGAAAACTACTTCCTCAGGATGTCGCTATGCTATTTGCACCCTGGCTGTGTTCTGTGTGTTGTAACCTACTATTGTATTACTGTACGTGCATATATCACAGGCAGGCTCATTGAAATGTTTACTTCTGGGAATAGTAAGGGGCCTCTGTTGTTTTGTTTAATGCTGCGTTCGCAAACCCAACAAGGAAGTGGGACTTTACATCATACGACTGGGAAAAATCTACTTGAACAGCCCTCCAATTGGTAATTACTAGTGGAAGCTCATCTTTCATCCTGAGCTCCCACTTCTCCACATACCTATACCTACTAAGGAAAGCAATTTCGGCAGTTAAATGCAACAACAAAACATTATTTCTAAAAAGCCATCTATTAATATGTTTTTTTGAACTCTATAATTTGTTTATAAGCATGATAGCTGTACTTTTAGTTTATGGTTTTTAGTTTAGCCAATGAGCATTTCTCAATTAGTTCAAAGCATGTGAATGCATCCAACTGGTATATATGACTTCACAACTGGTAAATTCCCACCTCCCTCTTGGAAACAAACGCAGCATTGCTAACACAATCATATGGGCCCCTGTGAGGCTAGTGGGAGGAGCTATAGGAGGATGGGCTCATTGTAATGGCTGGAATGGAATAAATAAATACATATAGAAACCACATTTGACTCAGTTCAATTTATTCCATTCCGGCCATTATAATGAGTCCGTCCTCCTATAGATCCTCCCACCAGCCTCTGAATAAATCAAATCTAATCAAATTGTATTGGTCACATACACATTTTTAGCAGATGTTATTGTGGGTGTAGTGTTCACAGTGCAGTAGTATCTAACAATTCTCAACAATACACACAAATCTAAAAGTACAAGAATGGAATTAAGAAATATATAAATATTAGGATGAGCAATGTAGGCGTGGCATTGACTAAAATACAATAGAACAGAATACAGTATATACATATGAAAGGAGTAAAGCAGTATGTAAACATTATTAAAGTGACCAGTGATTCCATGTCTATGTATATGGGGCGGCAGCCTCTAAGATACAGGGTTGAGTAACCAGGTGGTAGCCGGCTAGTGATGGCTATTTAACAGTCTGATAGCCTTGAGATAGAAGCTGTTTTTCAGTCTCTCGGTCCCTGCTTTGATGCACCTGTACTGACCTCGCCTTCTGGATGATAGAGGGGTGAACAGGCCGTGGCTCGGGTGGTTGATGTCCTTGATTATCTTTTTGGCCTTCCTGTGACATCGGGTGCTGTAGGTGTCCTAGAGGGCAGGTAGTTTGCCCCTGGTGATGCATTGGGCAGACCGCACCACCCTCTGGAGAGCCCTGCGGTTGTGGGCGGTGCAGTTGCCGTACCAGGCGGTGATACAGCCCAACAGGATGCTCTCAATTGTGCATCTATAAAAATGGTCTTAGGGGGCAAGCAGAATTTCTCCAACCTCCTGAGGTTGAAGAGGCGCTGTTGCACCTTCTTCACCACACTCTGTGAGGGGGGACCATTTCAGATTGTCAGTGATTTGTACGCCGAGGAACTTGAAGCTTTCCACCTTTTGCACTGTGGTCCTGTCGATGTGGATAGTGGTCAACTCCCTCTGCTGTTTCCTGAAGTCCACAATCAGCTCCTTCATTTTGTTGACATTGAGGGAGAGGTTATATTCCTGGCACCATTCCGCCAGGGCCCTCACCTGCTCCCTGTAGGCTGTCTCATTGTTGGTAATCAGGCCTACTACTGTTGTGTCGTCTGCAAACTTCATGATTGAGTGGGAGGTGTGCCTGGCCACGCAGTCATGCGTGAACAGGGAGTACAGGAGGGGGCTGAACACGCACCCTTGTGGGGCCCCTGTGTTGAGGATCAGCAAAGTGGAGGTCTTGTAAACATTTCTTGAAAATGTTGCAGCTATTGGCAAAACTGGTAACTTCACTTCACATTGTAAAACTGTAGGCCTGTCTTAGATCCTATATTCTTGAAAAATAATTTTCATCAAGTCATATACTGTATACACATTCATTAATATGTTTATATATACATACTGACAACTATTTACAGTTGTGCCTTTTGTTTTCAATGGCAACAAATTCAGATGCATGTCCATGTTATCTGTAAAGACATTTTTGCATTCTTTGAGATATTCTTCACCTCGTGCCTTATGTGGAGGTGGACCCAGACTATATATAGGCTAGGCCTGTCAAGGCAGTATGGGTGACACAGACTTTTATCAAATAATTATTGGAAGAAGGCCTAGTCTTAATTTCTATACAGCCAATTCAATAGAACCTTGGCCTGTTCAATGGCAGAATTTTAGCAACAAATACTTTGTGGAAATGGCCCTGGATTCATGATCAGATTTACCAAACAGGACTCACTGGGTTATTGTTTCATTTTCTCTCTGAAAGTCCAGTGTGTCAGACAGGAAGTGACCTGACCTTCTTGAGCCGTGAAGGCGGGCTAAATAAACATTGTTCATTGCCTCGCACCCTATAGTAGGCTACTGGAGTGACACACGTGACACGACGGCTACACATTTCCTAATACGGTTTACAGATGAGAGTTTAAAGTCTGCGGAGGAGAATGAGTAACTAGTGTGTGAGATTATGTCAGCTTTTTTTCTTCTCTATTTAGCCTATGTTCTCTTCGTCTTGAGACAGGGTTACATCAGGCTCATGATGATCTAATTTCCTATTTTTCCACCCAGACTACCAGACAAAGTGGTGACTGTTTTTAAGAGGGGGAGTTGCAACATTTGAATAGAATAGGCTAGACTAGATTAGACTGTAATTTGAGGAGGGGTTTAAGGGGAATTCCTTCACATGAAATCCCTTTTTTGTAATAGGCCTGCAGTAGAAATCCCTTGTTTTTCTGTTTTTATACACTCCGTTACTTCATGGCCTACTCTACTGCGCTGTCCTGATCTGCCCTGAACAAGTCGTCATCTATTAAATAACATTCCAAATAATAAACTATTACATTTCCCATCGGTCTATGGTAGCCTAACTCTGGTAGGAGCAATTTTATTGAGAGAGAGAGAGAGAGAGAGAGAGAGAGAGAGAGAGAGAGAGAGAGAGAGAGAGAGAGAGAGAGAGAGAGAGAGAGAGAGAGAGAGAGAGAGAGAGAGAGAGAGAGAGAGAGAGAGAGAGAGAGAGAGAGAGAGAGAGAGAGAGAGAGAGAGAGAGAGAGAGAGAGAGAGAGAGAGAGAGACTTTTGTTATGTAACAGCCTTGAGCAGAATAAATCATAATGGTCCTTTAATGGGTTCCCTTGTGGGCATTCAATTGTATGAGAAGAACCGCCAGCCTACACAGATACACACACCAGAAGGCCTCTAGAATGGTTCCCTTATCACAATGCTCCTATGTTCCCACAGTGGGCTATGTTGCTCCAGACCATGCTATTGATCCAGAAATATACTTATGGCACAGTAGGCCAGTCTATATTTAGGGCCAGGAGTTTCTCTTGTGGACCACATGACCAGACCAGGAAGGAAACAGTCTAGGCAAAGAAGAAGGGTCCAGAGTTGTTCCTGGTGAGGGCACATGGTCAGTAAAAACACCTTATTTTGCAGTTCTGCTTCCTGGACAACGAAAAACACCTTTTCTGAAGCATTTTATGGTGGGTGGCCCTTGACTACCTACTGTATAGTTGTATTTAATTCGTTATGAGTTATTATAAAGTGCTATGGGTAATTTAACCAGGATCCACTCTATAACAATTGCTACTGCTTTCCAGGGAATGCTGTTATCCAGATTTATATAACCAACATTGGATGGAAGGAATACACAGGGGCAAGGGTAAAAATGATGTATCTAGCAACCTTTCATTTGGACTAACTTATTGCTGCACTCTCTTTGGCCATTGTTAAATATATGTTATGACGAGGTTTAGTGATGGTGGTGATGACTGAAATGTCATGAAAATACTCCTCACAGCCCAATCACGGTAGACTAAACAGGAAAAGGAGGCAGCTTCCTGTGTTGGTCTAGAAGGGCTCCCAAATTATTTGTGAGCGCATCAAGTCACAACACCAGACCATTCAAATAGAATAGGAAAAATCTCTTGGAAGTCAAGATGCCATTACAAGACTAAACATCATATGTTATTTCTGCTCAGTGAAATCAAGAATGACTATGAATGTAATTAGATAAATAGGTTTTGTTCCCTATCTAAATTAAGGGTTCTGTGCCCATATTCACAAAGAGTCTCAGAGCAGGGGTGCTATTAGGATCATTGTGCTTTAAAAGGCTAAACTGATCCTAGATCAGCACGCCTACATGGCCCCAGGACTTGGAAAGCAGTTTCAGCTCTGTGTAGGCTACATTAGTGCCCCCAACCACCAAATGTCCTGTTTTGAACAGTGCCCAAAATAAGTGACTTCTATCAGGCACGGTATGTGTAATGTGTACCTTGATTATGGGTGCCTCGAGTGAGTGCACTCATTTAGTGAATTTGGCAAAGTTAAGAATAAAACCTTTAAAACTTTTTAACCTAAAATCGTTTTCCCACATTGACATTCAATGGTTTGACATTCAGGAAGCCCCGATGTTTCCAAAACACTTCATTAGAAGTGTTAATAATGTCAACCTTATATAATGGTTGGTGGGTAGTTGGCATTTGGCACAGTATAAGTCTCGCTTATGAAACACTGAGGATGATGTCATCTTTACAAATCTCAGAGGATTTCCTTATTTGGGTTTTTAAAATATCTACAAAAAGCATCATAAACTTCTGGGAAATAATAACTCTCAATATTGTATTACACCTGTAATAGACCAAATCAAATCAAATCAAATGTATTTATATAGCCCTTCGTACATCAGCTGATATCTCAAAGTGCTGTACAGAAACCCAGCCTAAAACCCCAAACAGGAAGCAATGCAGGTGTAGAAGCACAGTGGCTAGGAAGGCCAAAACCTAGGAAGAAACCTAGAGAGGAACCAGGCTATGAGGGGTGGCCAATCCTCTTCTGGCTGTGCCGGGTGGAGATTATAACAGAACATGGCCAAGAAGTTTAAATGTTCATAAATGACCAGCATGGTCAAATAATAATAATCACAGTAGTTGTCGAGGGTGCAGCAAGTCAGCACCTCAGGAGTAAATGTCAGTTGGCTTTTCATAGCCGATCATTAAGAGTATCTCTACCACTCCTGCTGCCTCTAGAGAGTTGAAAACAGCAGGTCTGGGACAGGTAGCACGTCCGGTGAACAGGTCAGGATTCCATAGCCGCAGGCAGAACAGTTGAAACTGGAGCAGCAGCACAGCCAGACTATATGTAGACGATATGTATTATATATTTACTATATCTTCATTACATTTGAATTAATGGTAGGCCTACAGCGAAAAACAGCACGAGTCAAAAGTTTGGTCACACCTACTCATTCAATGGTTTTACTTTATTTGTACTATTTTCTACCTTGGAGAATAATAGTGAATACATCACAACTATGAACTAACACATACGGAATCATGTAGTAACCAAAAAAGTGTTAAAATAAATCAAAATAGATTTTTGATTCTTCAAAGTAGCAATCCGTTGCCTTGATGACAGCTTATATGTGTTATTTCATAGTTTTGATGTTTTCACTATTATTCTACAATGTAGATAATAGTACAAATAAAGAAAAACCCTTGAATGAGTAGGTCCAAACTTTTGACTGGTGCTGTACATAGACAGAATATAATAAACAGACGCACACCAATTCCAACAAACATCAGTGACATCACGTGCTCAAACCCACATATTCCCACCGCATTCCGTTTGTCTCACTCCAACATTTTCTCTCATTCTTCATACCTTGGGCGTTTCCAGTGTTTGTAACATTCAATGGCATATGGCTGAAATCACGCTATTCTATTTATCTGTCTCTATGCCATATGGCTGAAATTGCACTATTCTATTTATCTGTCTCTATGCCATATGGCTGAAATCGTGCTATTCTATTTATCTGTCTCTATGCCATATGGCTGAAATCGCGCTATTCTATTTATCTGTCTCTATGCCATATGGCTGAAATCGTGCTATTCTATTTATCTGTCTCTATGCCATATGGCTGAAATCACGCTATTCTATTTATCTGTCTCTATGCCATATGGCTGAAATTGCGCTATTCTATTTATCTGTCTCTTTGCCATATGGCTGAAATCGCGCTATTCTATTTATCTGTCTCTATGCCATATGGCTGAAATTGCACTATTCTATTTATCTGTCTCTATGCCATATGGCTGAAATCGTGCTATTCTATTTATCTGTCTCTATGCCATATGGCTGAAATCGTGCTATTCTATTTATCTGTCTCTATGCCATATGGCTGAAATCGCGCTATTCTATTTATCTGTCTCTATGCCATATGGCTGAAATCGCGCTATTCTATTTATCTGTCTCTATGCCATATGGCTGAAATCGCGCTATTCTATTTATCTGTCTCTATGCCATATGGCTGAAATCGCGCTATTCTATTTATCTGTCTCTATGCCATATGGCTGAAATCGCGCTATTCTATTTATCTGTCTCTATGCCATATGGCTGAAATCGCGCTATTCTATTTATCTGTCTCTATGCCATATGGCTGAAATCGCACTATTCTATTTCTCTGTAGCACACATTTTTTTTCAATATTTAAATGCATTTGATACATCACCGTCTTAATGATGGAGGATAATTTTATTTCCTGTTTTTAAGTACATTTTTTCCCCAAAATGAGTGACGCATTGGTCCAACCCATTGGCGCCGACAGAGATGGCCGCCTCGCTTCGCGTTCCTAGGAAACTATGCAGTATTTAGTTTTTTCATGTGTTATTTCTTACATTGTTACCGCAGGAAATTTTAGGTTTTATTACATACAGCCGGGAGAAACTGTTGGATATAAGAGCGAAGTCAACTCCCCAACATTATGACCAGGAATTCGGCTTTCCCGAAGCGGATCCTCTGCTTTGTCCACCACCAGGGACAATGGATCGGATCCCAACCTAAAACAACGACGCCGCAGAAGGGGCAGACGGAGCGGTCTTCTGGTCAGGCTCCGTAGACGGGCACATCGTGCACCGCTCCCGAGCATACTACTCGCAAATGTCCAGTCTCTTGACAACAAGGTAGACCAAATCCGAGCAAGGGTTGCCTTCCAGAGAGACATCAGAGATTGTAACGTTCTTTGTTTCATGGAAACATGGCTCACTCGGGATACGTTATCAGAGCCACCTAGTTTCTTCACGCATCGCGCCGACAGAAACAAACTTCTCTCTGGTAAGAAGAAGGGCGGGGGTATGATTAACGAGACGTGGTGTGATCATAACATCACAGGAACTCAAGTCCTTTTGTTCACCTGTGACCTAGAATTCCTTACAATCAAATGCCGACCGCATTATCTACCAAGAGAATTCTCTTCGATCATAATCACAGTCGTGTATAACCCCCCCCCCCCCCCCCCCCCCCCCCAAGCAGACACATTGACGGCCCTGAAAGAACTTCATTGGACTAAACTGGAACCACATCCTGAGGCTGCATTTATTGTAGCTGGGGATTTTAACAAGGCTAATCTGAAAACAAGGCTCCCTAAATTTGATCAGCATATCGAATGCGCGACACGGGCTGGCAAAACTCTGGATCATTGTTATTCTAACTTCCGCGACGCATACAAAGCCCTTCCCCGCCTTCCTTTCAGAAAATCTGACCACGACTCCATTTTGTTTCTCCCAGCCCATAGACAGAAACTAAAACAGGAAATGCCCGTGCTCAGGTCTGTTCAATGCTGGTCCGACCAATCGGATTCCACGCTTCAATATAGCTTCAATCACATGGACTGGGATATGTTCCGCATAGCATCGGACAATAACATTGATGAATACGCTGATTCAGTGTCGAGTTTATTAGCAAGTGCATCGGTGATGTTGTATCAACAGCGTCTATTAAAACCTTCCCCATCAGAAACCGTGGATTGATGGCAGCATTCGCGCAAAACTGAAAGTGCGAACCACTGCTTTTAATCAGGGCAAGGCGACCGGAAACATGACCGAATACAAACAGTGTAGCTATTCCCTCCGCAAGGTAATCAAACAAGCTAAGCGTATAGAAACAAAGTAGAGTTGCAATTCAACAGCTGAGACACGAGAGGTATGTGGCAGGGTCTACAGTCAATCACGGACTACAAAAAGAAAACCAGCCCTGTTGCAGACCACGATGTCTTGCTCCCAGACAAACTAAACAACTTCTTTGCTCGCTTTGAGGACAATACAGTGCCACCGACACGGACCACTACCAAAACCTGTGGGCTCTCCTTCACTGCAGCCAATGTGAGTAAAACATTTAAACGTGTTAACCCTCGCAAGGCTGCCAGCCCAGACGGCATCCCTAACCGCGTCCTCAGAGCATGCGCAGACGAGCTGGCTGGTGTGTTTACGGACATATTCAATCAATCCTTATCCCAGTCTGCTGTGCCCACATGCTTCAAGAGGGCCACCGTTGTTCCTGTTACCAAGAAAGCTAAGGTAACTGAGCTAAATGCACTCACTTCCGTCATCATGAAGTGCTTTGAGAGACTAGACAAGGACCATATCACCTCCACCCTCCACTCCCTGTTCACCCATGACTGCGTGGCCATGCATGCCTCCAACTCAATCATCAAGTTTGCAGACGACACTACAGTGGTAGGCTTGATTACCAACAACGACGAGACAGCCTACAGGGAGGAGGTGAGGGCCCTCGGAGTGTGGTGTCAGGAAAATAACCTCACACTCACAAACAAAGGAGATGATCGTGGACTTCAGGAAACAGCAGAGGGAGCAGCCCCCTATCCACATCGACGGGACAGTAGTGGAGAAGGTGAAAAGTTTTAAGTTCCTCGGCGTACACATCACGGACAAACTGAAATGGTCCACCCACACAGACAGTGTGGTGAAGAAGCTGCAGCCCCTCAGGAGGCTGAAGAAATTTGTCTTGTCACCATAAACACTCACAAACTTTTACAGATGCACAATCGAGAGCATCCTGTCGGACTGTATCACAGCCTGGTACGGCAACTGCTCCGCCCACAACCGTAAGGCTCTCCAGAGGGTAGTGAGGTCTGCACAACGCATCACCGGGGGCAAACTACCTGTCCTCCAGGACACCTACACCACCCGATGTCACAGGAAGGCCAAAAAGATCATCAAGGACAACAACCACCCGAGCCACTGCCTGTTCACCCCGTTATCATCCAGAAGGCGAGGTCAGTACAGGTGCATCAAAGCGTTGACCGAGAGACTGAAAAACAGCTTCTATCTCAAGGCCAAACAGCTATCACTAACATTGAGTGGCTGCTGCCAACATACTGACTCATCTCTAGCCACTTTAATAATTAAAAATGGATGTAATAAATGTATCACTAGCCACTTTAAACAATGCCGCTTTATATAATGTTTACATACCCTACATTACTCATCTCATATGTATATACTGTACTCTATACCATCTACTGCATCTTGCCTATGCCATTCGGCCATCGCTCATCCATATATTTTTCTGTACATATTCTTATTCAGTCCTTTACACTTGTGTGTATACGGTAGTTGTTGTGAAATTGTTAGATTACTTGTTATATGGTCTTCATGGTCGGAACTAGAAGCACAAGCATTTCGCTACACTCGCATTAACACCTGCTAACCATGTGTATGTGAAATAAAATCCGATTTGATTTGATATTTCACCGCACCCTCATAATGTATGCCATGTTTTGAAATATGCTGATAGACGGATTAAAAGTCATCTAAAATTGTACAATTTCTGACAGCCAACTTTCTACACTGAACAAAAATATAAACCCAACATGTAAAGTGTTGGTCCCATGTATGTAGTAGTAGCTGTAGTAAAAGATCCCAGAAAAGGTCCAGTCAAACAAAAAAAAGCTTATTTCTCTCAGATTTTGTGCAGAAATTTGTTTACATCCCTGTTAGTGAGCATTTGTCCTTTGACAAGATAATCCATCCACCTGACAAGTCTGGCATATCAAGAAGCTGACTATACGGCATGATCATTACACAGGAGCACTTTGTGCTGGAGACAATAAAAGGCCACTCTAAAATGTGCGGTTTTGTCAAACAACAGATGTCTCAAATTTTGAGGGAGCCTGCAATTGCCACCCTGACTGCAGGAATGTCCGCCAGTGCTGTTGAAGGTTAATTTCTCAACGTAAGCCACCTCCAACTTAATTGTAGAGAATGTGGCAGTATGTTCCAACTGGCCTCCCAACTGGCCTCATAAACGCAGGCTACGTATATGGCGTGCTGTGGGTGAGTGGTTTGCTGATGTCAACGTTGTGAACAGTGCCTCATACAGTAGGTGGCGGTGGGGTTATGGTATAGACAGGTGTGTTACAGTTCCCGCCAATATCCAGCAACTTTGCACAGCCATTGAAGAGGAGTGGGACAACATTCCATAGGCCACTATCAACAGCCTGATCAACTCTATGGGAAGGATATGTGTCGCGCTGCATGAGGCAAATGGTGACTGACTGGTTTTCTGATCCACAACCCTACCTTTTTAAGGTATCTATGACTAACAGATGCATATCTGTATTACAAATCATGTGAAATCCATAGATTAGGGCCTAATTAATTTATATTTTATTCCTTATACAGTGGGGCAAAAAAGTATTTAGTCAGCCACCAATACTTATTTTCCACCATAATTTGCAAATAAATTCATTAAAAATCCTACAATGTGATTTTCTGGATTCTTTTTCTTATTTTGTCTGTCATAGTTGAAGTGTACCTATGATGAAAATTACAGGCCTCTCTCATATTTTTAAGTGGGAGAACTTGCACAATTGGTGGCTGACTAAATACTTTTTTGCCCCACTGTATGAACTGTAACTCAGTAAAATCTTAGAAATTGTTGCATGCTAAGTTTATAACTTTTGGACTTTATAGAACTGTCACGTTCTGACCTTAGTTCCTTTGTTTTTGTCTGTGTTTTAGTATGGTCAGGGCGTGAGTTGGGGTGGGCAGTCTATGTTTGTTTTTCTATGTTGGGTTTTGAGTTCGGCCTAGTATGGTTCTCAATCAGAGGCAGCTGTCAATTGTTGTCCCTGATTGAGAATCATACTTAGGTAGCCTGGGTTTCACTTTTGGTTTGTGGGTGTTTGGGCCACACGGTACTGTTTCGTTTTGGTCACATCGTTAATGGTTTTGTTCCAGTGTTCAGTTTGTTTATTAAAAAAGACATGAACACTTACCACGCTGCACCTTGGTCCTCCTCTCTATCTCCAGACGACATCCGTTACAATAACTCCCAGAAGGCATGAACTATTGAGTCATTGTTAGTCTACACTTAAGATATGACTCTGCCTTGAGCTGTAGAATATTTTTTCTTCTCTCTTTTATAATAAATTCTATACATTAGTTTATACTAGATTAAGCGTACATATTCGTTAACTGTAATGTCGTTAGTTATGTTCCAAGACTCCCTCCACCTTGAGCCAACCCATTGTTCCTCGATAGTGCATTTACCAATAAGTAAAAGCACTGGGTGGCAAGTTGATACAATTAAAAGGTCAAAACCACCCTCACACTTTTTATTCCGAGTATTATTTGCCCATATAATGTATTTTATACTTTTTTTAAAAGAATGTCTTCGGTGGGGTAATTGGTATTACCGAGAATAACGAAAGTCTATTTTTACTTTAGGATAATTATATAATATTTGTATGATTTTCTTTTGCAGCTGGAAAGTTGAAGGCTTCCAAAGTTTAGAATAGAAAAAGCCATTAAGGATGGTCAAAACCCTTTTCGGCATCAACCGCCATTATTGATTGATCTACATCTTTTAATTTAACGTATTGTTTTATACTGAACAATATTCTCCAGACTTTTTCTGGTAGGCTACTTTCCATTTTTCTGCAATCCGATCCTGACCTATTATTCATTATGACTTACTCTGTATCCCACGGAAAACTCCCCTTTTTTCTTTCTCTCTGTCTTCTTACTCACTGTTCACAACCGTTTTCTTTACAATGTTTCCATTTCTAACTGCCAGACTTCTCTAAAGTACGTCTATAAAAACCACCAAGGGTGTCGAGCGCGCGTCGTCAGAGCAGGGACCAGAGATACTGATGAAAAGTGGCAAGCGCTGCTTCTGCTTAGGTCGAGTAAAGTACGTCTAGTACGTCTTGTGGGCCAAACCGCCTCTCTGGCTTGAATGTATGTGTATGTATGTATCATTTTCAGACACAAGTCAGGGTAGAATCTTGTAATGACGACTTCGAAGCCTGCCACCCCCTCTTACCCGTTTCCTCCCCGTACTCCTTATTTTTTTATTTAACCGTTATTTAACTAGGCAAGTCAGTTAAGAACACACTTTTTTTTACAATGATGGCCTAACAGGCCAAACCCTAACCCGGACGACGCTGGGCCAATTGTGCACCGACCTATAGGATTCCCAATCACGGCCAGTTGTGATGCAGCCTGGACTCGAACCAGGGTCTATAGTGACGCCTCTAGCACTGAGATGCAGTGCCTTAGACTGCTGTGCCACTCAGGAGCCCCTAAAATGTCCTGGACCGTGAAAACACTCCAAATCTATTTATAGATCCAATCACCAACCCTTTTCTATTTTTAGGGCTTAAGGGACTGTACTTTGTCACTGTTATGGTCCTAATATTTAACCAGGTGAAGATATGCCAAGTGGAAGGGGTATTAAATTACTTTATAACCTACTGAACAGGTAATGACACTCCAAGTCACCACTAAACATTGTTGATATTTTTATATACTTCATATTTGATACACTTCTTGTGAGAACAAAAACGAATGGCATTGCACATGTGTTGCAAAAGTTAATGGATGTCTCACCAGACATGGAGAGAAATTCCCCATGCTAGTTGGAGTCCGTTAGAGATTGATGAGATCATTTTATGGGTTAGCCTATTTCTGGCACTGAAGGAAGTCACATGGCTGTTTTGTGCGTCATTACAAACTTTTTGAAGAAAATCTAAAAGAGAAACGGTTCTGTAAAATGTAAGGCTTATTAATTGCCATAATATCATAGACATAATAGCATGTCAAGGAGCACACACACACACACACACACACACACACACACACACACACACACACACACACACACACACACACACACACGCACACACACACACACCCCTACCCCTGAACTGTAGTTGGGCCTGAAATGAAAGCTGGAATGCTGTTTCTCACAGTAGTGAGAAGTGAGTCTGTCCATTAATCCAATTCATACATTTTGAAATTAATTAACTTTAGGCTAGATTTTCATTCTTTATTTGCACCTAATTTGCGGGTCCTTTGGTGCTACTGGGGGACTGTGCTTCCATGCGAGTTCCAATGGTCACCACCGCCGCTTGGAAGGCACTATTAAGATATTAACAGCCTAGACTTAAACTCGGTTTTAAATCACAACCGTTATCTCCTTTCTGGTTTACTGTACCCAGTGGCGATGTCAGCATGTACATCTTGGTGTGGCAAACTCAAAAAATGTTTTTTAGATGCATGCCAGCAAAGCCAATACACAACACAACACAAAATTAAACAATACATTAATTGCAAGATAACATGACAAACGGTGCCCACAACTGTTACAGCCTACATAAAGCTGTCCCAACAGCAGAGCTTTCTTTACAGCAGAATGGAGTGCCTCCTTACCACTGCTACACCTGGCTATCAGCAGCCTTGTCTGGCAGCGAAACGGTTCATTCAGCCTCATTTACTTGCTGCCTTTAAAAAAAAAGAGCTGATTTGGTTGACTTGCACAAATGTTGTTTCTACTGACTATTGAGATGTACAAACTATGGCATAAGTGGACGGACGACGAGTGTATGAGAGGCAATCTGTAATCGATGACGACATTATTGAGCGAGCTAGGACAGACATAGTCAATATAACTATTTGTTCAGCACTTTTTAAATGTACAGCAGAATTCAGCAGAATACAACAGAATTCAGAACATGGCCCGTTCTTACAGTATTCTCCCTGTACACCAAGTCAGAACCGTAGGATAAATAAAGGGGCATATAAACAGACAATGAAAGCTCTTACAATATTAGATGATTACATTTCTCTAAAAACAGCCTGTAGGCTACATGTGCACCACCAAGTCAGAACAGTAGGCTAAGTTATGAGGGGGAAGGGACCAAATTGTTAGGGTGAGGCACATGGACTACTAACAGCTTACTACACAACATACACTTAGTATTACTTTCTTAGCTACAGTATACATATCTCCCTGGCATATTACATAATTTTGGACTCACCTTGTTGTGCCGTGCTCACTTGAACAGGAAGGTGGCGCTGCGGTCCTTGTGTGCAAATTTTGCCATCAAAGTCTGGCATTCTCTGGATGTATGGTGCTTTCAAGACACCTGGGAACTCGGGGGGAAAAAACAAGGTCAAATCATGACGTCAGTGATCTTCAGGTCGGAGCATTAGAAAGAGGCCTGAGTTCCCGACTTGGAATTCCGAGTTGGCTGACCGTCCAAAAAGTATTTTCCCAGTTGGAGCTCGTTTTTAAAAAACATATACAGTGCCTTGCGAAAGTATTCGGCCCCCTTGAACTTTGCGACCTTTTGACACATTTCAGGCTTCAAACATAAAGATATAAAACTGTATTTTTTTGTGAAGAATCAACAACAAGTGGGACACAATCATGAAGTGGAACAACATTTATTGGATATTTCAAAATTTTTTAACAATCAAAAACTGAAAAATTGGGCATGCAAAATTATCAAAATATATTTGAGATTCTTCAAAGTAGCCACCAGTCTCAACTTTATGAAGTAGAAAGATAGCTAACAACTAAGTCTTCAATAAAACTCCCAAGGCCTGACTTATCTTGAATGAATATATTGAAAATGTTTATGTTGTGAATCTGCAAAATACAGAAAATAATATACTTTTGTATTCAATTCACATCCACATACTGTAGCTGTATATTATACATTTCAAGTTGAATTTGCATAAATACAAAGCACATGCCAAGGTCCCATGTATCTGGCATGATGCCAAACCATATAGCTTAATTGTTACTCATATGGTAATTGGCTAACTCCTTTAATTACTCTAATAATGTGCAACCGCCTCTGTGCAATAACAAAGCATATTACACTAGAAACCGTAACAAATCTTTAGTATTGTATGTTTTACAATTCGTTTACATGACACACGAGCAAAGTAATACATCTGACGGCATACATGAAAGGCAAGGCAATTTGTGTGAGTAAATGCAACCAACTAACATTGATAAGTAAGCAATTATATCAATAATAAGATTGTCATCACTAGCATTATGCTTGTATCGAACTTACAAACAAATATTTCCTGAGGCTGAAGCGTGTGAAAGAATTAACTACACTGAGAGACCTGCACAGTAGAGTTGTTTTTAGCTGCTTCTATGCGTGCAGAACGAATTCTCTACTTCCTGTTTTCGTACAGTCTTTCTAAATACCAGAAAGATCCACTAGGGGGCGATAAACACCATGGAACACAATGAAAATACATTTTAACCAATGTAATAAAATAATCTGTTACCTTCTAACAGGATGGCAGCACAAGTGGTACTGTATATATATATATATATATATATATATATATATATATATTATGTATATATTATTTTTTCTTCCCAATTTCGTTATATCCAATTGGTAGTTATGATCTTGTCTAATCGCTGCAACTCCCCAACGGGATCGGGAGAGGCGAAAGGACGAGTCATGCGAAACACGACCCGCCAAGCCACGCTTTTTCTTAACACCTGCTCGCTTTACCTGGAAGCCAGCAGCATCAATGTGTCAGAGGAAACACTGTTCACCTGACGACCGAAATCAGCTTGCAGGCTCCCGCCCTGCGACATCGAGTCTCTAGAGCGCGATGAGCCAAGGAAAGCCCCCCCGGCCAAACCCTCCCCTAACCCGGACGACGCTGAGCCAATTGTGCGCTGCCCTATGGGACTCCCGGTAACGGCTGGCTGTGACACAGCCTGGGATCAAACCCTAGGCTGTAGTGATGCTTCAGCACTGCCTTACACTGGCGCACCACTCGGGAGGCCCCCGGAGCTCGCTTTTTTTCCAGAGTTCCCAGATGTCTTGAACTCACTGAAGTCTGTTCCCAGTTGTTTTGAACACAGTAGAAGTCATGCTGGATTGACAGCATGTCCAATGTAGTCAACCTTTTCTGGCCTGTGGTGTTGCATGTGAATGTTTTTTCCTTTTAAGCTTGGATAAAAGACTCCAAAAACCCAGACTTGGACCAGACACCCACTCCACTGAATAGCAGTCTAGTGATTCCTCTGCAATGTTTATGTCCAACGGCCGATGAGGACAGATACGTTTTACCTATAATTTCTCTTCATATGACAAGGATTGAAAAGGATTTGCCAGTAGATGGTCGACTTGATTTATGATGATGACTGCTTGTCTGGCTTGCTAGCTAAGATTTAGAAAGTATGATATTATTAACATGATCAGTCCAATCAAAGCTACCGTAGATATAACGTGATTGGACGTGAATGTATCTGCAGCTAACGACCTTGAGCTTTCTTGGATGGGCACTTCTAATGTAGCTCTATGGCAGCACCCAATGGGTTGTCACGGATCCCTCTGGAACTGTCATTAAGCAATCCTGGTCCCTATTCCCTGATTAGTAATTGTATAAGTGTGCCCTTGGTTTACCATTGCCTTGTCGATTGTTGTTACACCGTCCGTTGGTTCGTGTGAGTACCTGTGCTACGTTGTTTTGGCTTTCATGCCACGTATATTGTGCAGATGATTACAGGTCTCATCCGGTGTGATAATCATTGTGCGATTGTGTATTTATTCGAGGTACTCCTCGCTCTTGTGTTTGGGTTCCTACCCTGTGTTTTATATACGTGTTTGTTTGGTCTTCGTCCCCGTGCCTTTACATGGCACGCTGTAATTTGGGAAATAAAAACCCATGTTATGCATTCCTGTCTCCCGAACCTGTCTCCCGAACCATTTATACCAACGTGACAGGGGCTTGAGTTTTCGAGCTCTCCCCATAGATGTCCCCATGAGGGAAAGAACATTGAGCCAATCACGGCGCAACTAGAGAACTAGAGAACTAGAGAACTAGAGAACATTACCAACCCCTATGCTCTGTATTATGTTAATACACTACACTAAAGTTTGGGGTCGCTTAGAAATGTCCTTGTTTTTGAAACATTGTTGGTGTTGTAAATTACTATTTTCATTAAATAGTACCCACAAAACACCAGTCTCAACATCAACAGTGAAGAGGCTGCTGGCCTTCTAGGCAGAGTTACAAAGAAAAAGCCATATCTCAGACTGGCCAATAAAAAGAAAATATTAAGATGGGTAAAAGAAGACACTGGACAGAGGAACTCTGCCTAGAAGGCCAGCATCCTGGAGTCGCCTCTTCACTGTTGACGTTGAGACTGGTGTTCTGCAGGTACTATTTAATGAAGCTGCCAGTTGAGGATTTGTGAGGCGTCTGTTTCTCAAACTAGACACTCTAATGTTCCCTTCCTCTTGCTCAGTTGTGCACCGGGGCCTCTCCACTTCCTCTTTCTATTCTGGTTAGATCCAGTTTGCGCTGTTCTGTGAAGGGGGTAGTACACAGCGTTGTACGAGAACTTCAGTTTCTTGGCAATTTCTCGCATGGAATAGCCTTCATTTCTCAGAACAAGAATAGACTGACGAGTTTCAGAAGAAAGGTCTTTGTTTCTGGTTATTTTGAGCCTGTAATCGAACCCACAAAAGCTGATGCTCCAGATGCTCAACTAGTCTAAAGGCCAGTTTTATTGCTTCTTTGATCAGAACAATAGCTTTCAGCTGTGCTAACATAATTGCAAAATAGTTTTCTAATGATCAATTAGCCTTTTAAAATGATCAACTTGGATTAGTTAACACAACGTGCCATTGGAACACAGGAGTGATGGTTGCTAATAATGGGCCTCTGTACGCCTATGTAGATATTTCATAAAAAATCATCAGTTTCCAGCTACAATAGTCCTTTACAACATGAACAATGTCTACACTGTATTTCTGATCAATTTGATGGTATTTTAATGGACAAAAAATGTTATTTTCTTTCAAAAACAAGGACATTTTTAAGTAACCCCAAACGTTTGGGTAGTGTGTATATATATTTTTTGCTAAACAGGTAGGGCTCAAAACAGTTTCTATCTGTTCGTGCTTCCACCCTGGAAGACTGCAAAGACATCGAGAGGATGATCATGGTGAGTTTAGCCATGGATCTCATAATATACACTGAGTGTACAAAACATTATGAACACCCACTCTTTCCATGACATAGACTGACCAGGTGAATCCAGGTGAAAGCTGTGATCCCTTATTGATGTCACTTGTTGAATCCACTTCAATCAGTGTAGATGAAGGGAAGAGATAGGATAAAGAAGGATTTTTAAGCCTTGAGATAATTGATTGTGTATATGTGCCATCCAGAGAGTGAATGGGCAGGACAAAATATTTAAGTGCCTTTGAAAGAGGTATGGTAGTAGGTGCCAGGCACACCGGTTAAGAACTGCAACGCTGTTGGGTTTTTCACACTCAACAGTTTCCTGTGTGTATCAAGAATAATCCACCACCCAAAGGACATCTAGCCAATTTGACACAAAAGTGGGAGGCATTGGAGTCAACATTGACCAGCATCCCTGTGGAACGCTTTCGACACCTTGTAGAGTCCATGCCCCGATCAATTAAGGGTGTTCTGAGGGCAAAAGGGGAGGTCAAAGATTTGCATAACTAACCCAAGATAGACCACATGCTGTCGTTTCCAATGGGAGCAAATTAATCTTAGTGGGCAGAACAAGCAAGGAATTGGGCAGAGACAAGCACGAGCTAGCGAAATCCTATTGGCACGTTCTAGCATGTATTTGCATATTTCCATTAGGCAATTCCTACTCTGTGAAGTGCACGTGTGCAATAACTAAATTCCCCCTCCACTCCTAAACAACAAAATATTTTTTACATCTACAAAACTTAGTCCGCTCTGTTCATAACAGATTTTAGTTTTTGAAACCAATTTTTTTATTGAGATGAAATGTTTAATCGATAACAAAATGATCAGAATGTCAAAATCCATCTCATTCCATTCCATCTTCTCCCACTTCCAGCCACTGGGTTTCCTCTCATCGGGACTTCCGGCGCCGACAGAGATGGCCGCCTCGCTTCGCGTTCCTAGGAAACTATGCAGTTTTTTTGTTTTTTTACGTGTTATTTCTTACATTAGTACCCCAGGTCATCTTAGGTTTCATTACATACAGTCGAGAAGAACTACTGAATATAAGATCAGCATCAACTCACCATCAGTACGACCAAGAATATGTTTTTCACCACTCCCTAGCATTCTTCTTGCCAATGTCCAGTCTCTTGACAACAAGGTTGATGAAATCCGAGCAAGGGTAGCATTCCAGAGGGACATCAGAGACTGTAACGTTCTTTGCTTCACGGAAACGTGGCTTACTGGAGAGACGCAATCCGAAGCGGTGCAGCCAACAGGTTTCTCCACGCATCGCGCAGACAGGAAAAAACATCTTTCTGGTAAAAAGAGGGGCGGGGGCGTATGCCTTATGACTAACGTGACATGGTGCGATGAAAGAAACATACAGGAACTCAAATCCTTCTGTTCACCTGATTTAGAATTCCTCACAATCAAATGTAGACCGCATTATCTACCAAGAGAATTCTCTTCGATCATAATCACAGCCGTATATATCCCCCCCCAAGCAGACACATCGATGGCTCTGAACGAACTTTATTTAACTCTCTGCAAACTGGAAACAATTTATCCGGAGGCTGCATTCATTGTAGCTGGGGATTTTAACAAGGCTAATCTGAAAACAAGACTCCCCAAATTTTATCAGCATATCGATTGCGCAACCAGGGGAGGAAAGACCTTGGACCATTGTTACTCTAACTTCCGCGACGCATATAAGGCCCTGCCCCGCCCCCCTTTCGGAAAAGCTGACCACGACTCCATTTTGTTGATCCCTGCCTACAGACAGAAACTAAAACAAGAGGCTCCCACGCTGAGGTCTGTCCAACGCTGGTCCGACCAAGCTGACTCCACACTCCAAGACTGCTTCCATCACGTGGACTGGGAGATGTTTCGTATTGCGTCAGATAACAACATTGACGAATACGCTGATTCGGTGTGCGAGTTCATTAGAACGTGCGTTGAAGATGTCGTTCCCATAGCAACGATTAAAACATTCCCTAACCAGAAACCGTGGATTGATGGCAGCATTCGTGTGAAACTGAAAGCGCGAACCACTGCTTTTAATCAGGGCAAGGTGTCTGGTAACATGACCGAATACAAACAGTGCAGCTATTCCCTCCGCAAGGCTATCAAACAAGCTAAGCGCCAGTACAGAGACAAAGTAGAATCTCAATTCAACGGCTCAGACACAAGAGGCATGTGGCAGGGTCTACAGTCAATCACGGACTACAGGAAGAAACCCAGCCCAGTCACGGACCAGGATGTCTTGCTCCCAGGCAGACTAAATAACTTTTTTGCCCGCTTTGAGGACAATACAGTGCCACTGACACGGCCTGCAACGAAAACATGCGGTCTCTCCTTCACTGCAGCCGAGGTGAGTAAGACATTTAAACGTGTTAACCCTCGCAAGGCTGCAGGCCCAGATGGCATCCCCAGCCGCGCCCTCAGAGCATGCGCAGACCAGCTGGCCGGTGTGTTTACGGACATATTCAATCAATCCCTATACCAGTCTGCTGTTCCCACATGCTTCAAGAGGGCCACCATTGTTCCTGTTCCCAAGAAAGCTAAGGTAACTGAGCTAAATGACTACCGCCCCGTAGCACTCACATCCGTCATCATGAAGTGCTTTGAGAGACTAGTCAAGGACCATATCACCTCCACCCTACCTGACACCCTAGACCCACTCCAATTTGCTTACCGCCCAAATAGGTCCACAGACGATGCAATCTCAACCACACTGCACACTGCCCTAACCCATCTGGACAAGAGGAATACCTATGTGAGAATGCTGTTCATCGACTACAGCTCGGCATTCAACACCATAGTACCCTCCAAGCTCGTCATCAAGCTCGAGACCCTGGGTCTCGACCCCGCCCTGTGCAACTGGGTACTGGACTTCCTGACGGGCCGCCCCCAGGTGGTGAGGGTAGGCAACAACATCTCCTCCCCGCTGATCCTCAACACTGGGGCCCCACAAGGTTGCGTTCTGAGCCCTCTCCTGTACTCCCTGTTCACCCACGACTGCGTGGCCACGCACGCCTCCAACTCAATCATCAAGTTTGCGGACGACACAACAGTGGTAGGCTTGATTACCAACAACGATGAGACGGCCTACAGGGAGGAGGTGAGAGCCCTCGGAGTGTGGTGTCAGGAAAACAACCTCACACTCAACGTCAACAAAACTAAGGAGATGATTGTGGACTTCAGGAAACAGCAGAGGGAACACCCCCCTATCCACATCGATGGAACAGTAGTGGAGAGGGTAGCAAGTTTTAAGTTCCTCGGCATACACATCACAGACAAACTGAATTGGTCCACTCACACAGACAGCATCGTGAAGAAGGCGCAGCAGCGCCTCTTCAACCTCAGGAGGCTGAAGAAATTCGGCTTGTCACCAAAAGCACTCACAAACTTCTACAGATGCACAATCGAGAGCATCCTGGCGGGCTGTATCACCGCCTGGTATGGCAACTGCACCGCCCTCAACCGTAAGGCTCTCCAGAGGGTAGTGAGGTCTGCACAACGCATCACCGGGGGCAAACTACCTGCCCTCCAGGACACCTACACCACCCGATGTCACAGGAAGGCCATAAAGATCATCAAGGACATCAACCACCCGAGCCACTGCCTGTTCACCCCGCTATCATCCAGAAGGCGAGGTCAGTACAGGTGCATCAAAGCTGGGACCGAGAGACTGAAAAACAGCTTCTATCTCAAGGCCATCAGACTGTTAAACAGCCACCACTAACACTGAGTGGCTGCTGCCAACACACTGACACTGACTCAACTCCAGCCACTTTAATAATGGGAATTGATGGGAAATGATGTAAATATATCACTAGCCACTTTAAACAATGCTACCTTATATAAATGTTACTTACCCTACATTATTCATCTCATACGCATACGTATATACTGTACTCTATATCATCGACGGTATCCTTATGTAATACATGTATCACTAGCCACTTTATACTATACTATGCCACTTTGTTTACATACTCATCTCATTTGTACATACTGTACCCGATACCATCTACTGTATCTTGCCTATGCTGCTCTGTACCATCACTCATTCATATATCCTTATGTACATATTCTTTATCCCCTTACACTGTGTACAAGACAGTAGTTTGGAATTGTTAGTTAGATTACTTGTTATTACTGCATTGTCGGAACTAGAAGCACAAGCATTTCGCTACACTCGCATTAACATCTGCTAACCATGTGTATGTGACAAATAAAATTTGATTTGATTTGATTTGATCACCATATTTGGTAGTGAGTGGAAACGTCAACCGGAAGCTTCACATTTATACATCTGGTGAAATATCTGGCTACAACTTAATATTCGGGAAGGGATTTCTTAATGTTTTGTACACTCCGTGTGTAAAGGCAAGGGCATGCTTGGAATTTGGTGAACAATGAATGACATTTGCATATAAATATTATGTCAGTATCTACATAGATCTCTATTCTTCGTCATGTGAAATTAAATATTTTGTTTGCTGCTGCAGTTACGTTGTATAAATTATTTTGTCTCGCAAAAGCTAGGCGTATCCTGTTATTCGACAGGCTACAGAAGCCATGGTTGTACAGTTGGAGTGATACAAATGTTTAATCAAACCTGGGCCATGTTCAGTTGCCAAATGTTGTCGAAATACCATGATTAGATTCCTTGTCAGAGAGGCATATTTGTTCTATATTACACATTTCTAATGGAACGTTCCAAAACCTTGTGTCCTGCTGAACGTGCCCCTGGTGTGAGATTCTTGTATACAATCTCTCTATGATTGTCTCAGTGACCCTGCTGGTCACCTATGAACGTTTGAACATCTTGAAGAACAATCTGGCCTTATTGGCCATCTACTCTTGTCACACAAAGAAGAGCCTGGTTCCTCTCTAGGTTTCTTCCTTGATTCCTGCCTTTCTAGGGAGTTTTTCCTAGGCACCCTGCATCTGCATTACTCTCTGTTTTGGGTTTTAGGCTAATTAGCTAAATCAATGTTATTATGTTTGGAATCAATAACACTAATTACATTTTGTTAGGCCAAATGTGAATTGTATGTCCTCATGTGTCCTTGGGAACTGGCTGAAAACGATAAAGTATTCAACCAAATAAAACTTACACAGAAAGGTTGAATAATTCAACCTAATTAAAAAAATATTCATCAAATCTTTTTTCTTCCTGAATCGATGTGCTATTAAATCAGTACTTTCTCCTTCACTCAAGCCCCTTAGTGATGAGTTGAATTCGAGCTCTGTAAATAGTTTACAACGTTAACCCTTCCTGCCCTGTGTCTTTGTCAACTTTCACCCCCCAGATTTGGAGCAGGATGCATTCACAAAAAAAAACATTATTTCCCAGTATCGTTGCAGAAGTACCCAAACATCAGAGGGTGAGACAACAACGAACTGTCTTCTCAATCTATCCTCCCCATCATAGTTACCAGGCTGGCTCCATATGTTAATTCGCTCTCTATCTGTTGCTTAACCGTCAACCGTCAGTGCTGACTCTGCTCTCTTTCTGGCCACTCATTATGTAAGAGGCCTAACATATTTTTACGAGACCACCAGAATGAGAACATTATGCATTTCAACGACAGCCAGTCTCTCTTTTCCTTCCATGACACGTCTCTTTTTCCACATTCAGAGCAGAAGCCGCCTGGTTGCCGTTGGCCACCTGGTTAATATTCCTAACAGCAACCTCTTCACATCTATTACTCTGTCTTTATGGATTCTCCCTCTCTCTCTCTGTGTGTGTGTGTGTGTGTGTGTGTGTGTGTGTGTGTGTGTGTGTGTGTGTGTGTGTGTGTGTGTGTGTGTGTATGTATGTATGTGTGTGTGTGTGTGTGTGTGTGTGTGTGTGTGTGTGTGTGTGTGTGTGTGTGTGTGTGTGTGTGTGTGTGTGTGTGTGTGTGTGTGTGTGTGTGTGTCTGTGCCTGTGCCCAGACACTCCCCTACGTATTTATTTGAACAGTGAAGGTAAAACTTTTAGTTTGGTTCTATAGTCCAGCATTTTGGATTTGATATCAAATGTTTTATATGAACTGACAGTACAGAATGTCACCTTTTTATTTGAGGTTATTTTCATAAAGAATTAACTACCGTTCAGAAGTTTGGGATATCTTGTTTTTGAAAGAAAAGCACTTTTTTTTTGTCCATTACAAAAACATAAAATATATCAGAAATACAGTGTAGACATTGTTAATGTTGTAAATGACTATTGAAAGCTGTTGTTCTGATTAAAGAAGCAATAAAACTGGCCTTCTTTAGACTAGTTGAGTATCTGGAGCATCAGCATTTGTGGGTTCGATTACAGGCTCAGAATGGCCAGAAACAAAGACCTTTCTTCTGAAACTCGTCAGTCTATTCTTGTTCTGAGAAATGAAGGCTATTCCATGCGAGAAATTGCCAAGAAACTGAAGATCTTGTACAACACTGTGTACTACTCCCTTCACAGAACAGCGCAAACTGACTCTAACCAGAATAAAAAGAGGAGTATCACAGGTAAAGGCATCGGGAAGGCACTTATGAGCAAAGTAGCTCAGGTAAGTGATGCTGTCCTGGTGTTGCATTTGTCATGAAAGTGAACCCTCTGGCTATGTTTCTGTTCTGTTGATGTTTTGACACCGCTAAAGTTTTTTTTTTCTCGTGGTACATGTGAATTATTGTTGTCATCCATGTACAGTGGCATACGAAAATATTTACCCCCTTGGCATTTTTCCTATTTTGTTGCCTTACAACCTGGAATTAAAATGGATTTTTAGGGGGTTTGTATAATTTGATTTACACAACATGCCTACCACTTTGAAGGTGCAAAATATTTTTGGTGCAACAAACAAGAAATAAGACAAAAAAACAGAACTTGAGCGTGCATAACTATTCACCCCCAAAGTCAATACTTTGTAGAGCCACCTTTTGCAGCAATTACAGATGCAAGTCTTTTGGGGTATGTCTCTATAAGCTTGGCACATCTAGCCACTGGGAATTTTGTACATTCTTCAAGGCAAAACTGCTCCAGCTCCCTCAAGTTGGATGGGTTCCGCTGGTGTACAGCAATCTTTAAGTCATACCACAGATTCTCAATTGGATTGAGGTCTGGGCTTCAACTAGGCCATTCCAAGATATTTAAATGTTTCCCCTTAAACCATTTGAGTGTTGCTTTAGCAGTATGCTTAGGGTCATTGTCCTGCTGGAAGGTGAACCACCGTCCCAGTCTTAATCTCTGGAAGACTGAAACAGGTTCCCCTCAAGAATTTCCCTGTATTTATCGCCATCCATCATTCCTTCAATTCTGACCAGTTTTCCAGTCCCTGCCGATGAAAAAAATCCCACAGCATTGTGCTACCACCATCATGCTTCACTGTGGGGTGATGTTCTCAAGGTGATGAAATGTGTTGGGATTGCACCAGAAATAGCTTTTTCCCTGATGGTCAAAAAGCTCAATTTTAGTCTCATCTGACCAGAGTACCTTCTTCCATATGTTTGGGAAGTCTCACACATGCCTTTTGGCAAACACCAAACGTGTTTGCTTATTTTTTTCTGGCCACTCTTCCGTAAAGCCCAGCTCTGTGGAGTGTATGGCTTAAAGTGGTCCTATGGACAGATACTCCAATCTCTGCTGTGGAGCTTTGCAGCTCCTTCAGGGTTATCTTTCGTCTCTGTGTTGCCTCTCTGATTAATGCCCTCCTTGCCTGGTCCATGAGTTTTGGTGGGCTCTCTTGGCAGGTTTGTTGTGATGCCATATTCTTTCCATTTTAATAATGGATTTAAATGGTGCTCCATGGAATGTTCAAAGTTTTGGATATTTTTTTATAACCCAACCCTGATTTGTACTTCTCCACAACTTTGTCCCTGACCTGTTTGGAGAGCTCCTTGGTCTTCATGGTGCAGCTTGCTTGGTGGTGCCCCTTGCTTAGTGGTGTTGCAGACTCTGGGGACTTTCAGAAGAGGTGTGTATATATACTGAGATCATGTGACACTTATATTGCTCACAGGTCGACTTTATTTAACCAATTATGTGACTTCTGAAGGTAATTGGTTGCACCAGATCTTATTTAGGGGCTTCATAGCAAAGGGGGTGAATACATATGCACACACCATTTTTCCTTTTTTTAATACTTTTTTGAAACAAGTTATTTTTTCCATTTCACTTCACCAATTTAAACTATTTTGCGTATGTCCATTACATTATTTTCCAAATAAAAATCAGTTTAAATTACAGGTTGTAATGCAACAAAATAGGAAAAATGCCAAAGGGGATGAATACTTTTGCAAGGCACTGTATACTCTGCTATGTATAGTTGAGTGTGTACATCTCTGTGATTATTAATGTGCAAACCTGTCTGTTTATTTTTTTATTAGCGTTTCCTCTTCAAGGAACTTTCTTTGACCTTTTTCTCTCTCTCCTCTTTTCCTTCTCGCGCGCACACACACACACACGCACACGCACACACCCCTACCCTTGTACTGTAGATGGGCCTGGCCGCAAGCTGCACCCAGCTCAACTTTACTGTGCTGGACTGGAATAAACCATCTCTGGATTTCTACTTTAACCAGGGGTGTTTTGACATGTTGGCAAACATGGGGTACCATTGCATGAGCTCTGAGGGGAACAACTGGAACAGCTAGGCCAGGGGGACACCTACCCTCTGCAATACTGAGGTCAACCTGGAACACGTGCAGGAATAAAGAACCAACTCAAAGGCCCCGCTCCAATAGTTGAAAATGTACATTTCCTTTCCTCCATCCTCCCTGAACTGATCTAATAGGATTGAGACAATTTCTTTGCATAGTCCTCGCCAGATCAGTGATTACCTTCAAGGAAATGAGGAAGACGGGATACATTTCCTAAGTATTGGAACGAGCCCAATGCAATGTAAAATGGTTGTTGATGAACCAACAAGGCCCCGAACCAGTGTTTTGACATTACTTGTGTGTACAGTAATGTTTACCTGTGACCCCATAGCACTTGTCCCTGCCTAAGCTGTTGATATTATGTGAGAAATCTGGTAAACAGGAACCAAAGACACTATACAATCACCTGTCTAAAACACCAGCCAAATGATGATTAAGTACTGTACAATTGTCTTTGTGATGAAGCACAATGTGATTAACAAATAAAAACTGCTACTTGTGTCACCTTCAACAGTATTGAATGCCTGTTCAGGTTAGTTTATCATTTCTGCAATCTTAGGCTGCTACTTTAAGAAAATACGACAAACCAAGGCTTGCAATTTGCAATGGTGATTTATGAACAAAGTGTTTTATAGTAAATTGAGCTATTATGCCTTCTGCGGATCTGGCTCAGAGCCCAGTCCACAACATCATCATCATTACTCTACACTGGACAGCTCTCTAAGTTATTACATATCCAGATGATCATCTTGGTACATTCATATAATAGGTAAGATTGATCTTTAATCTACTTGTAGCTTTATCACTGAATTGAATGTAATTGCTTTGCTTGATTGTTTTTGCTTGGTTTCTAGGTTGATGGTGAATAACGTAATTTATTGTTGATGGACAATGCCATTAACAGAACTGTAAGCGAATGCCATTTTTAGTTGACCTTAGTGTTATTGCATATCATCCATTAATCTCTAGATTTAAAAAATAAAGATGGAACATATTTTCATTCAAGAGATCTATAAAACATTGGCGTTTTAAACAAAATCCACTCGTCCATCCCCACTTCTTTTGTCACTAAGTAAAACTGTCATCCTGTTACACTTTGAAATCACAGCAAGAACCTTAGTGTTGCATTGCATACTACATTAAATAAGCTATTTGTTGTGTTTGTTACACACTATTGAAGAAAGTGGTGTGCCAATACAGTTATGTGCTCATAATATGGTATCATTTTTTATTTGTTTCCTTTTATTATTGACCCACTCCTCACTGGGGGACATAAATAACTTTATTGTAAAATGGTTTAATCATTCTATATATTCCCATGGCCCAAATCCAGCTATTGATAAATACCCTATATATATCCAAAGGTATGTGGACACCCCTTCAAATGAGTGGATTATGTTATTTCAGCCACACCCGTTGCTGACAGGTGTATAAAATCGAGCACACCGCCATGCAATCTCCATAGACAAACATTGACATTAGAATGGCCTTACTGACTTTCAACGTGGCATCATCATAGGATCCGATCCCACTATTCCAACAAGTCAGTTCTGCTCTGCTAGAGCTGCCCCGGACAACTGTACATGCTGTTAGGGTGAAGGGGAAACGTCTAGGAGCAACAATGGCTCAGCAGCGAAGTGGTAGGCCACACAAGCTCACAGAATGGGACCATTGAGTGCTGAAGCACGTAGCACGTACAAATCGTCTGTCTTCGGATGCAACACTGACTACCATGTTCCAAACGGTCTCTGGAAGCAACGTAAGCACCAGAACTGTTCGTCGGGAGCTTCACTAAATCAGTTTCCATGGCCAAGCAGCTGCACACAAGCCTAAAATCACCATGAGCAATTCCAAGCGTCGGGTGGAGTGGTGTAAAGCTCGCCACCATTGGACTCTGGAGCAGTGGAAACACATTCTCTGGAATTATGAATCACGCTTCACCATCTGGCAGTCCGATGGATGAATCTCGGTTTGGCGGATGCCAGGAGAATGATACCTGCCCTAATGCATAGTGCCAACTGTAAAGTTTGGTGGAGGAGTAATAATGGTCTGGGGCTGTTTTTCATGGTTCAGGCTAGGTCCATTAGTTCCAGTGATTGGAAATCTTAACGCTACAGCATACAATTACATTCTAGACGATTCTGTGCTTACAACTTTGTAGCGACAGTTTGGGGAGGACACTATTGTGTTTCAGCATGACAATGCCCCCATGCACAAAGCGAGGTTAATTCAGAAATGGTTTGTCAAGATCGGTGTGGAAGAACTTGACTGTCCTGCACAGAACCCAGACCTCAACCCCATCAAACACCTTTGGGATAAATTGGAACGCAGACTGTGAGCCAGGCCTAATCGCGCAACATCCGTGCCCGACCTCACTAATGTTCTTGTGGCTGAATGGAAGCAAGTCCCCGCAGCAATGTTCCAACATCTAGTGGAAAGCCTTCCCAGAAGAGTATTGGCTGTTATAACAGCAAAGTGGGGACCAACTCCTATCAATGCCAATGCCAATACTTTTGGTCATGTAGTGTATATTCATTGTCATCAAATACATAATGACATAGAGTTATTCTGTAGAATAGGCTATTTTGACAGAATAGCCACAAATATGTACACCTATCTACTGATATAATGGGCTGCTCACATTAAACCCTGTGGTAATGGTACTTCCACTCTACACCTAAATATATAGTCCCATTGATAGACAATCTATTTTGGGCCATAATACACACAAACACTCATTGAAGGCTATAAGAGTGCGATCCAGGGGTATAACCATTAGATACGAAACAGAATCAAATCGAACGAAACTGGGAGGGACCTACCTGAATTAGTCCAATAGAAACTCTTGTTTTCGTTACAAACACGCAACTGTTTGCAACGGTTTGGACTAATGACTACACCTCAGGTCACGCAGAGCCTGCGGGTAGCACCTTGCCCTATACAACAGAGCCACCTTGTGGACACTTGGATTAGTTCAGTCGATCGGTATATTCTAATAGCCTACAGTTCTCCCCTCCCTGCAACAAGTTGATTCAGCTCGGTATTTTGATTTGTGCAATGAAGCAAATATAGCGTGACTAATGCGTTAATAGTTACTTAGTGGCTTTTGAGAGTGCTTCCAAGTTGTGGGCTGAGGCTTTGCATTCGTGCGAGCGTCTGGCACACGACGGGTGCACTGCACTGAAAACTCTTTCCCGGAGAAGAAAAGCTCATGCGAAAGTGTGCTAGATCATACGTGGTCTAGGTCAGAAATGACCCCCAGGAAGGCTGCAAAGGCAAATGGAAGACAAGGAAGTTGACTCAACGAATCAAGTGGTAGAAGGATGCAATCGTAGTGGATGTAAAATACATATTTCGTTGCACCCTGGCTGCATATTGCTCAACATTGCGCATTTGTATACGACCTGCAAGCCAGACAGTCCACGATATTTCGTCTGATTAAATGCATTGATTAAAGCAACATGAATGGCTATTGATTTGAAACCCATGTAATTGTTTAATCTTTCACATGAATTTAACTTTTATCAATAGGGCTGTTGGGATATAATTTGTTACTGCGGGCAATAACACTTGTGCGCCTTGTCGAAAATGTGAACATTTGGATTTGATTTCACCAAGAAGGGAAACATGTGTCGCTGGAATGAAGTTAACATGAACACTTCGAATAGTCTGCAATGATAGCCGGGGAATGTGGAACGACCATGCATCGAATTCTACAGAGGAGAACAGTGCGCAAATTTCGCTTCGTCTGGGTATTCATGGCCATGGTGGCTCTGTCGCTCGCCGCCTGTAGCGCACTATTTACGGCGTGGACCTGGAGACAGACGCTGGACCTGTCCCAGTCCGTTAAAACTCTGCAAGACCGATTGGAGCAAGTAAGTAGCCATGCTATGTCATTATTATATATATATGTATTTATATATATATATATTTATTTATATATATTGCAATTTTACGAAGTAAATTTGCATTCCATGCTTTCCACACTATCATCGGTTATTTAAGTGATAATGCCCGAGAAGCCGGTGTTTGGAGGATATATTGTCACGGGTATGTATAATACATGTATATTACACATTCGGATTTTGTAGCAACGCTAACGTAGCATGTGTGCATCAATTCGTCTTGGTCTTGCCATTGTAAATTACGCACGCTCTCACTCTGTAGGCCTACTCCAAGTTATTATTTCTATACTAACAATTTGAAGCAGTTGAAGTGACTGTTGAACAACTTCTTTGTCTCTGGAAAATGCAAAGCCATATTTTAATTCCCCCCTCCTCTACGCCCAAGCTTTGTGGCGTTAAGTTGTACACAAATAGCGGGCCACTTCTCTGCTGGTGACCTGCGCATTCTGGGGACTGCTCTAGAGGCAGTTTTATTGCTTACAAATAAGTGTGCTCAAGCCGTGGAGTTATTGCTTATAGTTTCCCTGCCAAGTTTAATCGTTCTACTGCCAGTTGTGTTCCAATTTTAGCCCAATTTACTGGAATCCCTTGACTTCTTGGCTCGAGCGCGCATTATAGCCAACTGACTTTGCACTGAACTGAGGCATTGAATTGCGTAAAACAGAGTAGACCTTACTGTGGTTAAGCGATTTGCAACATGTAAAGCCTACTAATTGCAGGTAGGCTAGGCTACCACAGGTGGTAGAATTCTGCAGGTGAAAGTATTGCTTTCAAATGCATAGTACAATTATTTCTATACATCATCGTAATGCACACTGTATTACATTGTAACAATTTACCCAGCACTGGTCTTTTAACACAAGTGACTGATCTTTTCATTCATTCGCAACTCATCTTTATTAATAATTCATTATGCATGTGCATCCTCAAATAGTCTACTTATGCACTTAATACACATACACTCAATGTCACTCATGGTGTGTCTGACAGTAGGCTACCAGTGACCTGACTCTGCCATCTGTTGATACTTTTTGCAAGCACTCAATGAGCTGGCCTGGGACAGTTCAAGTCCCCAATAAATGTAACCTCTAGTCCAGGCAGACCTGAGTACGTCTAAACCACCCCATAGGCTGCACGCACCGACACACTAGCGGTATATTGAAACCTACTTCCTCCTCTTTGGCATATATACGGCAGGCCCCAGTCCTTCATAAAGTACGAGTTCACTTTGCTAGCTTGACAAATTTTAGCACAGCGTTTTTTTCCCTTCCTGCTTCTCAGTCTCAGCAGGGAAGTTAAGAAAGGGAGTTAAGAAATGTGAGGAATGCGGGCACTAAAAACACCATTAGTTGTCACAACCGGTTTAGGCGGAAGTGGTTGACCTATTCTAAGCCTTGGAGTTACAGCGTGATACTGCCAGATACTGGAAGACGATTTGTTTATGTGGTTTTGCTGAAATCTTTTGTCTGTGTAAATTTGCAGCGGGAGCCAATTTGAAGACTCAATGGTCTCTCTGACGGTTCCATTCTCTCTCTCTCTCTTTCTTTCACTTTCTTGATTTCTTGCTCTCTGCCTGTCTTTCTCTTTATTTATCTCTCTCTCTCTCTCTCGCTCTCTCTGTGCAACAGGTGAACACTCAGCGTAAGGCCATTGTCCAACTCATCATGGAGAAGAGAGAGTTGCTGGTGGGGCAAAGGGTGAAAAGAGATGGTACATGCCTGTGTGTGTGTGTATGTGCTGGCGTGCCTGCATGCTGATGTGTGTGTGTGTGTGTGTGTGTGCTGGCGTGCCTGCATGCTGATGTGTGTGTGTGTGTGTGTGTGTGTGTGTGTGTGTGTGTGTGTGTGTGTGTGTGTGTGTGTGTGAGACTATTTGTGCATGGAAGCAAAAAAAGGATCAAAATAGCACTACACCTCAAGTACACTCTACTACAGACAATGCCTCTTTCTCTGCATCCCCATCATCATACATGCAATACATAATCAACAATAACCAAACAGATGAGATAGATCTCATCAATGGTGCTCTACTCTGTGTTTTTGCGGAGCTGGAGCAGCATTTAACTACAGCGACCAGACCAGGGGAATCTTGGCTCTGCATGGCACCTTGGTTAGGCCCTGTGGTCACTTGCTGCCCGCTGCTAAAAGTCGACACAGGAAACAGTAGGCAGCTGGATGACTGATGCAGAAATTACAGGTCTGCTCTGGACTGACGAGAACCTGGAGAAACCATCTGGCAAGAGGAGGGAGACAATGTTGCACGCTTCAGGGACTTAAAATGATTTTGCTCTTGACGAGACTGACAACAGCTATTATTTGCCGATTTTTTTTTATGATTAAGCAGTCATATATAGGCTACGTAGTGCACATGTCATGTCTAAATAGTGTGTGTCATGAAATAATGCTGAAGATGGCCAATAGTAAACTTGGGTCAATTTGTTAGGAGTGCTACTCAAGACTGAAAGACATCCTCCAGGGATTTAGGAACTTTTCCTGTTGAATATAAATACAGAATAATATAGTAAATGCGGTAAAGTACACACACTAAAGGGTAAAAAAAAGAAAGATGGTTTGAACAAAATACCGTTTTTTTTGACAAAACTGAAAATTCAAGGAGTTGGTCTGATGGGAAAAAATCTGGACTCACCTACTCATTCAAGGGTTTTTCTTTATTCTTACTGTTTTTGTGGCCTTCTGAGTGGCGCAGTGGTCTAAGGCACTGCATCGCAATGCCACTAGAGGTCTTGGTTCGAGTCCAGGCTCTGTCGCAGCTGGCCGCGACCGGGAGACCCGGCGCACAACTGGCCCGGCGTCATCTGGGTTAAGGGAGGGTTTGGCTGGCAGGGATGTTCTTGTCCCATCTCACTCCAGTGACGGGCCGGGTGCAGTGCACGCTGACACGTTTGTCATGGTGTTTCCTCTGACACATTGGTGCTTCTGGGTTAAGCGGTCAGTTGAGTTGTGTTTTGGAGGCTCTCGACCTTCGCCTCTCCCGAGTCCGTATGGGAGTTGCAGCAACGAGACAATAATGCATTTTTTTTTAAATGTTATTTTTTATTTGTACTATTTCCTACTTTGTAAAAAAAAAAACTTGAATGAGTAGGTGTGTCCAAACCTTTGACTGGTACTGTATGTTCAGTTCAGAAGCATGATATGTCAAATATCATCCCTAAATGGGCCAAATGATAAATGGCTTAAATTCCCAAGCCCCCCAGAGTTCAATGTTTGCTGTTTTTCCCCCCTAACATAACTGATCCTATAGTGAATACTTTCTGTGTATTTGTGTGAGTGAACGAGTGAGTGTGTGTGGGTGTGTGTAAAGTCCAGTTCAGATACAACAGCCGACATGAGACTAGACAAGATACATATAGCAAGTTTTTGAATTTTGTGTTGTACCACAGCTGATTAAAAGACAGGCCATTCAGATCAAGAAGACAATACATGCAGTTGAGGCCGTTTCCACAGTAACCGTGCCTCTTTACAATGACTCGATAAAACTATGAAACAAATTGGAGACTTTTTGTACTAAGGTATTGTAGCAAACAAGTGTCATGAGATACATGCACCAAAAACATGGTACACTTTGTTATTTGTCAGATAAATATCAGCAAGCTAGGCTAGCTATGTGCAGCAAAATAGCTAGCTAGCTCTCTGCTTGGTTAGCTAGCTAGCTGCTTTGCTGAACACAGGACATTAGCGCACTGCTCTCTGATTGGCTAAATGGATCCTTCCATTCTCAAGACTTTAGCTAAAGGTTTGACATGTTGAATCTTGGAAACTCCAGCCGATGACATGAGACATCCTAAAACTAGGCAGTTAGGATCAAACCAAGTCAGATCTAAAACTCTATAAGACCGTCACGTTGCGCATCGTCTAATGTAGTTGAAATGGGCTTAAGGCCTGGAATCACTCCCTGCAGGCCTGATACTGGAGCTAAAACAAACCTCTGGAGAATAAAAAGGCTTCCTCGCTCTTCCTCTTTCCCCCTCTTATCCACCTATCCCCCAGTTTTCAAGATAGATTTGTATATATTGTATTTATTTGAACGGTGGCCATGGCTGTTGCTCTTGCCTGTTTTTCCTGACAGGGCCGTTACAGTTAATTTGGGTCATAGAACAGCCAAAGACCTCTCTCTATTTCTCTCTTTTGCTCCAACTTTCACCCTCTCTCTCCATCCCCATTCCCTCTCTCTCTCTCTCTCTCTCCCTCAGCTGTCTTCTGTCTCTCTCTCCTTCTGTGTGCTTCTCTTTCTATCGTCCCCTTCTGTGTGCCTCTTTCTTTCCCTCCATTGAGATCTTTCTCTCTCCCTCATTCTATCTCTTGCCCTCTCCTCCCTCTTACCCCGTTCTCTCGTACTGTATTCTATGCTTCTGTCTTGCTGTACTCCAGCTGGCACAGAAAGTAGTGAGAACAGACAGAGAGGAAAGTAGACTACACTTAACTGAGAACAAGTAAAAATGACAGATATCAGAACAGAGCAGGAGAGGAGAAATGAAATCCTTCTCCATCTGTTAGAGCCGGTTGAGTATTCAGGTGGTGGATAAACAACTGCAAATTAATACATTATGGTCGCCACGACACACACCACAGCTGCTTGGAACAAAAAAAACAACAACATCCCTCTGAATTGTTTTCTTCTGTCGTATTAACTCATATTATTTCTTCCTTCCCTCTGCAAGGGGGAACTGGGAAAGGGAAGAGTGGAAATGGAAAGAAGGTGGCTTCTCAGTTTGAGAGTAAGTGACTTGGCAGATCCTCATCAAAGGCTGCATCTGAAATAGCACCCTATTCCCTATGGGCCCTGGTCAAACTTAGTGCACTATATAAGGTTTAGGGTGCCATTTCAAACGCACCCACAGTGTTATAATGTAGCATCTGTTGAAGTGGTTTTGATTGGACACCAAATACGATTACAATTATACAATCTTAATTACTCCTTTCCCTCTCTTTCTTTCCGCTAGTAACCAAAGAGTCTGTTCAGAAAGGTAAGCTTTATGAACGTGGATCAAATCAAATCACATTTTATTTGTCGCATGCACCAAATACCTTACAGTGGAATGCTTACTTACAAGCCCTTAACTAGCAATGCAGTTTTAAGAAAATTGCTTTTTTTGTAACAGACAAGAATAACAAATATTTAAAGATCAGCAGTAAATAACAATAGCTGGGCTATATATATATATAACAATAGGGGGTACCTGTACAGAGTCAATGTGCGGGGGCACCGGTGTCGAGGTAATTTAGGTAATATGTACATGTAGGTAGAGTTATTAAATTGTCTATGCATAGATAATAACAGAGAGTAGCAGCAGCATAGAGGGGGGGGGGGGGGCAATGCAAATAGTCTGGGTAGCCATTTGATTAGATCTTCAGGAGTCTTATGACTTGGGGTTAGAAGCTGTTTAGGATCCTCTTGGACCTAGACTTGGCGCTCCGGTACCGCTTGCCTTGCGGTAGCAGAGAGAACAGTCTATGACTAGGGTGGCTGGAGTCTTTAACAATTTGTAGGCCCTTCCTCTGACACCGCCTGGTATAGAGGTGCTGGATGGCAGGAGGCTTGGCCCCGGTGATGTACTGAGCCGTACACACTACCCTCTGTAGTGCCTTGCGGTCAGAGGCCGAGCAGTTGCCATACCAGGCAATGATGCAACCCATCACGATGCTCTCGATGGTGCAGCTGCAAAACCTTTTGAGGATGACAATTATTATAGAAAAGGGTCTTCTGGGTTTCTGGAATTGGATTCGTAAGATCACTGCCCCCATGACAATGATACAAACTGTACAAAATTGACCCTACACACACAAACCTACAGTATAAATAAAGATAAAATAATATACTGCTATATTTATGTCAATGGGTGCAATGGTTCCTCCCCCACAACATGTGTGTTTCAGTGGGAGCTGATGGCTTGATAAAAGGATGGACGGACTCGGAGCAGTTGAATATGAGCAAAGCTGTGAAGTACAACACAGACAGAGGCACCTTCACAGTGGAGAGAGCTGGAGTCTACTTCCTCTACTGTCAGGTGAGCCTCTGAGAGTTGTAGTCCTGTGCCACCTGTCATCCAAAACTACCCCTGTCAAACAACACAGGCTCAATCAAACCCTGATTGGTCTGCTCTTTTCTTCTACTTCTTCTTCTTATTCTCCACCTCTCTCTCTCCCTCCATCCCTCCCACAGGTGTTGTTCAATGAGAATCAGTCTCAGCTGGTGAAGTTGGAAGTGGCGGTGGTGAAGAGCGGCCAGCCGCTGCAGAAGCTGCAGTGCATGGAGGGCTATGGCACTACACCTGCATCCGGATCCCACCAGTTCCACTTTCTCAAACCCTGCCAGGTGTCTGGCCTGCTGCGGCTAGAGAAGGGGGCAGAGCTACAGGCCATCACAGGCGCAGGCTTCAGCCTCCACACCACGGGGAAGCACTACTTAAGCCTCTTCAAGGTCAACTGAGTTGCCGGAGAGGATGGAAATATTGGAAGGATGGAGGGGGTGGAAAAATGGTTGAAGGAAGCGGTTTGTCCTACTCCGACCTGTATTAATGAGACACACCAACGTGACATTCCTCATTTGTTTTATTGTGAAATCTGGACCAATGATCAGGGGCATTGGAATAACTATGGATCATGTTCGCTAAAGACACTTTGTATCAGAGGAGGCTGGTGGGAGGAGCTATATGAGGACTGGCTCATTGTAGGGGCTGGAATGGAATAAATGGAACCGAGTCGAACGTGGTTTCCATATGTTTGATACCGCTCCATTTATTTCCTTCCAGCCATTACAATGAGCCTGTCCTCCTATAGCCCCCCCTCCCACCAGCCTCCTCTGTATGATACTTCTTCAAAGACAGAAGCTGTAAGGAAGATTATAAAGGGATACTTATGCACTTCTAGACCCTCCTAGCGATTCTACCCCTGCTTTTTTAAGGAAAACCCATGGAACGTTGTCTGGATCAGTTGATGCTGCTCTTCTGGAGTGAAGCTCATCCTCCTGAGTCTTAGTTCACCGTGACTTCGCCTGAGCATAGCAGGGAACTGACCCATGATGCACCTCTCTGAGGCGCTAAGCTGGTGGACTACTGAATGAGAAGGATTCTGAGTAATGAGCTGGATGGATACGTTGAACTATGAGGTTCTCATCCATTGTAATCCTTGTTATCTCAGCAGTTAACCCAACTGCTGAGATAACAAGGATTACAATGGATGAGAACCTCATACATGTCTTTCACACACAGGAACGTATACAACAACAAAAAAACTAGCCTATGATTTTACCAGTCTCTCAGTCTAGAGACTCTTTATGACTATCCATCTCAATCTTTTCAACTGAGTCTCTTAACATAATAGGCCTATCATTATTCATTTTAGATACAAATATTCAGTATGTTCTGTCTAATCACATTTCAATATGTTACATGATTGTCAGTTTCAGACTGTACATCGAAGAACTAGGGCCGGGATTCATTCCAAGATGCGCTATAGAGCAACACTCTAAACAGCCGACAATGAGTCTTTTAAAGGCATTTTCCCCAAAATTCACGAAGATCGCATCCCCAGTAATCGCTGCGCATGTTGGCTCAAGAGAAAATGACCTTCAAAAGTCCATTACAGTGAGCTGTGCTATGAGACGCGTTGGATTGAATCCCGGCGTAGTTGTGTATATAAGGCTCAGCCTGTCGAGATGCAGTATATCATGGTGGAAATATAAATGATTTTGTATATCGTAATCACAATACTTGTACTCATTCCAAGCTCTCTTAGGTGCCATTTGCAGCAATATGTATTGAACACAGACAGTACAAACAGAGTATTTCTAGCAGGTGGTTTGGTTTAATGTTTTAACACTCCTACTCTGGTTTATAAGTAGTGTGTGGGTGACCACATTGGCTTCTCCTCAGCAATTTACACACATACACACACACACACAGACAAATACACCACAATGCAAAAGTCACATAATTCTAGTTTTCAGTTCAAAACAGTCCTAATTTCTCATCATTAGATGGAAAGTACCTCATTTGTAAAAAGAGGTCTATTTGTGAGTCAAACCCGTAGGTCAAGGTTGAAGAACCAGTGAGGGGATATTGTGTGTGCACGTGTTTGTGAAATTATGTGTGCAATGCTGGTTGTTGTTCTAAACTGACTTCCCAAAAGTCAAATAATTCTGGTTTCCAGCTCAAAAGAGCTGTAGTTTGTCATCATTAGATCACAAGTGGAAAGTGTGTTATTGTGTTGTAAACATATTTCCTGTTTGATTTCCTAATCCTTCTCCGCTTCCCTTTTGCACCTCATATTTAGCCCGTTTTGCATCTAACATTTCCCTTTCAGAACTCAACACACACACACACACACACACACACACACACACACACACACACACACACACACACACACACACACACACACACACACACACACACACTTCCTGAATCCAACCAGAACCAAATAGCTGAACGCTTTTGAGGAATCAAATTCCTAACACTTCACTCCCCCAATTCCTATATTTTTAAATGTCAAAGTTTATTGCCAACTTAAAAAGCATTATTTGGCACAAAGAGGCCTGTCTGTGAGAAGTCCAAAAAAGTAGGTCAAGGTTGAAGAACCAGCAAGGGGATATAGTGTGTGTACGTGTCTGCGAAATGATGTGTGCAATGCTGGTTGTTGTTCTAAACTCACTTCCCATAAAATGGTCAACCTTTTTAAACCCTTTTAATATCTCCTTGTGTTCGCTTTCAACTCTGGCCAGGGACAACTACTGCTCTATGATACAATATGACAAACAAAAAATAGACAATCTTCTTACTCCTCCGTTATTCTCCAGCGTCCCCCAATGACATCACTGTATTGCTAAATAGAATGTGTGGAACGCTGCACTATTCTGGTTCTTTAGTCATGACTCACATACTACTGTGTATTGAGTCGTCACCACCTGTGATTCATACTTCTGTAGCTCAAAGTCTGGAGTCAGTACAACACAGTGCAGACAGACTGGGAGGAGTTCCTGTGAGGGCTAGAGGAGGCGATTCAGCAGCCCGATGTGCCCGTGTGTTTTCCTGTGTTGCTATTCAAGCATCCATCCACGAATCACATCATTTTGTTCAATTTAATTTGATTTTATTACAAACAAAACTCGAAATAAAAAGAGATGCATTTTATTATTGACATGTTTAACTGCCACTCATTGTTTATGGGTCGGCACCACCACAACGTACACAGTGACACGAAATATCGAGGAATTAAAAACAAAACACAAAATCTGAAAAAAGAACAAGAAAAGAGAGAGGAAGTGCCTGATTGGACCGTGTCCATTTTAGTTAAGGGGTTGCAAAACACTTCCTAGAAAACGTAATCAGTGAAATGTAGTTTAGACTCTTCACTTGGAACACCTGTGTGGAGTATTCAGGGTTTTAAGGAAATACATGAACATCTTCTACTTTCATTATTTGAAATATGTCCAGGGAACTAACTAAAAGTGGTCTATTTCAACTAGCATGTAAAGAGTTTACATCTCCCGATTAATTCAGACTTAACTTCTTTACACTTATTTCAGCTATGTTATGTTTAAGGCTGTTTGTGGATACAGTATATGAAGTTGACTTGATTCTACTAACAGCCTCTGAGTTTCCAGAGAATAATAAATTGATGTACTTTAACTGATGTTAAGATAGTACACTGTTTCATTTTGTCTTAACGCATTTAGGGTTACATATGTAGTATATTATATAGGTTATTTGCAAGCCCCGAATCTAGAATGTAAGCAAGAAATGTTTTGTTGTTGTTGTGTTCTGTCAACCTCTTCGCTTTGCTTTATGCTCCGACTATAAGACGTCTGATATAAGAGGTGCATTTGTGCACCAAAACGTACGATTTTATTGTTTTCTCAATCTCTCATTTGGTAGAAGCTCTTTTTTTTCCCAATAGCAACAGCAAAGACAACAGCAACGTCAACAACAACAATAATAATCATAGTCGCAGTAAGTCAACACGAGTAAAAACACAAGAGAACACGAATGAGCCAAGTTTAAATATGCAAAGAATATCACAGAATTCGTAGAAAGAAGGAGAAACTAAAAAAAAAAAAAAAAGAAAGAAAGGATTGATTGAGAGGAGGAAGGGAAAGGGAGATATAGTGCATTCGGAAAGTATTCAGACCCCTTGACTTTTTCCACATTTTGTTACGTTACAGCCCTATTCTAAGATGGATTAAATAAAACAATTTCCTCAACAATCTACACACAATTCCCCATAATGACATGAATGAGAAAACAATAATTTTCCGCAAATTATTTAAAATAAAAAAACAGAAATACTTAATTTACATAAGTATTCGGGCCCTATGCTATGAGACTTGAAATTGAGCTCAGGTGTTTCCATTGATCATCCTTGAGGTGTTTCTACAACTTGATTGGAGTCCACCTGTGGTAAATTAATTTGATTGGACATGATTTGGAAAGGCTCACACCTGTCTATATAAGGTCCCACAGTTGACAGTGCATGTCAGAGCAAAAACCAAGCCATGAGGTCGCAGGAATTGTCTGTAGAGCTCTGAGACAGGATTGTGTCGAGGCACAAACTGGGGTGAAGGTTCACCGTCCAACAGGACAACGACCCTAAGCACACAACCAAGACAACGCAGGAGTGGCTTCATGACAAGTCTCTGAATGTCCTTGAGTGGCCCAGCCAGAGCCCGGACTTGAACCTGATCAAACATCTCTGGAGAGACCTGAAAAAACCTGTGCAGCAACGCTCCACATCCAACCTGAAAGAGCTTGAGAGGATCAGCAGAGAAGAATGGGAGAAACTCCCCAAATACATACAGGCTTGTTGCGTCATACCCAAGAAGACTCGGGGGTGTAATCGTTGCCTAAGGTGCTTCAACAAAGTACTGAGTAAAGGATCTGAATACTTATGTAAATGTGATATTTCAGTTGTTTTTTTTGGGGGATAAATTAGCAAACATTTAAAAAAAATGTTTTTACTCTGTCATTATGGGATTGATGAGGGGAAATACTATTTAATCAATTTTGGAATAAGGCTGTAACCTAACAAATATGGAAAAAGTCAGGGGGTCTGAATACTTTCAGAAGGCACTGTGTAAGCTTTACGTAGGGGGTCAAAGAGCAAGGGGAGAGGACTGTAGTTGAGGGTGGTCAACACTGTATGACTTGCCTATGAAAGGTTATGACCAGTTCTATGAGTGAGGCCTATCCTGAACAAGCACTGGGACCTCCCATCCCAATCAAAACCAAAGATATAAACTGTGTACCCTGGTCTGTAAGAAAATCCTCTGGCATACCAGCTATAACTCATACAGTCAACATAATACTAAGTTGGGTTGGACTGACTGACATTTCAGTATTTCTACATGTACAATCAGGTCAACATGAAAGGGAAATGGGCTGAGAGTTTCCTGACAAGTTTACAGCCCCGAGTCCTGTAATACTTCACTCAATCAATTCTCCAATGGGGCGATTGATGAATGGTTTTCGGCAAGCTTCGGAGATAAAACCAGCACTAGAAGAAATACTGTAGGCACAGCTTGCATGATAACGCCATTGTTTTGTGAGTTTTAGCACAGCATGCTTCTCAGGACAAATGGCAGGAATGGTGTCAAGAGCAAAATCTTCACAATGTTATATCATGCAGTTTCATGTCACTGGAGCGACCCCTGAGGGGATCAAAGGTCAAGGGTCAGGTTTGGTAGCAGTTATTAGTTCTAGGTATTGGAGGGGGGGGGGGTATGTGAGCGATGCTAGGATAGAGAGGGAGGTTCTAGATTACAGAACCATACTGTTCTGGAGGGGAGATATTCTATGAGTAGGCTGCTTGTGAGGATTGGTTGGTTTGAGGCAGACAACAAGCGATTGAGCAGGTGAGTATGTACGTGACAGCATGGACCACAAGTGTGTGTGTATTCATAGGGAGTGTCAGTCTGTGGAGTGTGGATACTGTACTGTGTGTATTGTGTGTTGGTGTGTGTATGTTCATGTGTGTGTGTATATATTCATAGGGAGGGTCAGTCTGCGGAGTGTGGATACTGTACTGCGTGTGTTATGTGTTGGTGTGTGTGTATATGTTTGTGTGTGTGTGTGTGTATATATGTTTATGTATATATGTGTGTGCATATATGTTGACGTGTGTGTGTGTGCGGTCAGTGAGCGATATTGTTCAGTCGTCGATACAGATGACCTCTCCACGGCGCTGGTCTCTCCTGCTCAGGAGCTGCTCTGCTTCCCTCTCCTTCTTCACTGACACAGGAGGACCGTTCAACACTGTAGGGGGAAGAGAACACACACATGAGCACACACACACACACACACAGTCACACACAGCATATAAACTGAGTATACAAAACATTAGGAACACCTGCTCTTTCCATGACAGACTGGCCAGGTGAATACAGGTGAAAGCTATGATCCCGTATTGATGTCACTTTTTTGGGGGACTTAACATCCACTTCAATCAGTGTAGATGAAGGGGAGGAGACATATTAAAGAAGGATTGAGACATGGATTGTGTATATGTGCCATTCAGAGGGTGAATGGAGAAGACAAAAGAGTTAAGTATCTTTGAACGGGGTATGGTAGGAGGTGCCAGGCACACCGGTTTGAGTGTTTGATGTCCGACTTAAAATGTTTCTCCATTCCATGATTAACAGAGGTTAAGGTTGTGCTGAATCAAACTGCAATGCTGCTGGGTTTTTCACACTCAACAGCTTCCCGTGTGTATCAAGAATGGTCCACCAGCCAACTTGACACAACAAATTAAGGGTGTTCTGAGGGCAAAAGGGGTGCAACTCAATATTAGGAAGGTGTACCTAATGATTTGTAAACTCAGTGTACACGTATATTCAGAAATATTTGGACAAACACGCACGCACGTGAGAGCACACACATAAACATATTTCCTGTTTGATTTCCTAATCCTTCTCCGCTTCCCTTTTGCACCTCACATTTAGCCCGTTTTGCATCTAACATTTCCCTTTCAGAACCCAACACACACACACACACACACACACACACACACACACACACACACACACACACACACACACACACACACACACAGAGAGAGAGAGAGAACACATCAAACCCTGCACTTTGTTTGATGTCTGACTTAAAATGTTTCTCCATTCCATGATGAACAAAGGTCAAGGCATGTTGTGCTGAATCAAAGCCCCGTCCTCCACAAGAATCATCACAATGTCACACGCTATCACTCTCTTAATCCTTAGGATCAGGATCAGGAACGTGGGAAAGAGAAAAAAAAAACAAGATAGAGAGAGTGAGAGAGAGGGAGAGAGGGGGGGGGGGGGGGGAGAGGGGGAGAAAAAGAGAGGGAGAGAGAGGGGGAGAAAAAGAGAGGTAGAGAGAGAGACAGCACGTACTACACTGATGAACAGAATGATTACACACCATTTGCTTCCGAGCACATATGACAACCTTTTTATGAGCGAGCTGGCATATACATTCAGAATATCAAACTACAGCTGAAGTCGGAAGTTTACATACACCTCAGCCAAATACATTTCAACTCCGTTTTGCACAATTCCTGACATTTAATCCTAGTAAAAATTCCCTATAGGATCACCACTTTATTTTAAGAACGTGAAATGTCAGAATAATAGTGGAGAAAATTATTTCTTTCAGCTTTTATTTCTTTCATCACATTCCCAGTGGGTCTGAAGTTTACATACACTCAATTAGTATTTGGTAGCATTGCCTTTAAATTGTTTAACTTGGGTCAAACATTTCAGGTAGCCTTCCACCAGCTTCCCACAATAAGTTGGGTGAATTTTGGCCCATTCCTCCTGACAGAGCTGAGTAACTGAGTCAGGTTTGTAGGCCTCCTTGCCCGTACGCTTTTTCAGTTCTGCCCACAAATGTTCTATAGGATTGAGGTCAGGGCTTTATGATGGCCACTCCAATACCTTGACTTTGTTGTCCTTAAGCCATTTTGCCACAACTTTGGACGTATGCTTGGGGTCATTATCCATTTGGAAGACCCATTTGCGACCAAGCTTTAACTTCCTGACTGATGTCTTGAGATGTTGCTTCAATATATCCACATAATTTCCAGTCCTCATGATGTCATCTATTTTGTGAAGTGCACCAGTCCCTCCTGCAGCAAAGCACCCCCACAACATGATGCTGCCACCCCCGTGCTTCACGGTTAGGATGGTGTTCTTTGGCATGCAAGCCTCCCCTTTTTCCTCCAAACATAATGATGATCATTATGGCCCAAACAATTATATTTTTGTTTCATCAGACCAGAGGACATTTCTCCTAAAAGTACGATCTTTGTCCCCATGTGCAGTTGCAAACCGTAGTCTGGCTTTTTTATGGCGGTTTTGGAACAGTGGCTTTCTCCTTGCTGAGCGGCCTTTCAGGTCGATATAGGACTCGTTTTACTGTGGATATAGATACTTTTGTACCTGTTTCCTCCAGCATCTTCACAAGGTCCTTTGCTGTTATTCTGGGATTGATTTGCACTTTTGGCACCAAAGTACGTTCATCTCTAGAAGACAGAACGCGTCTCCTTCCTGAGCAGTATTGACGGCTGCGTGGTCCCATGGTGTTTATACTTGTGTACTATTGCTTGTACAGATGAACATGGTACCTTCAGGCATTTGGAAATTGCTTCCAAGGATGAACCAGACTTGTGGAGGAATCCAATATTTTTTCTGAGGTCTTGGCTGATTTCTATTGATTTTCCCATGATGTCAAGCAAAGAGGCACTGAGTTTGAAGGTAGGCCTTGAAATACATCCACAGGTACACCTCCAATTGACTCAAATTATGTCAGTTAGCCTAACAGAACCTTCTAAAGCCATGACGTCATTTTCTGGAATTTTCCAAGCTGTTTAAAGGCACAGTCAACTTAGTGTATGTAAACTTCTGACCCACTGGAACTGCGATACAGTGAATTATAAGTGAAATAATCTGTCTGTAAACAATTGTTGAAAAAATGACTTGTGTCATGCACAAAGTAGATGTCCTAACCGACTTGCCAAAACTATAGTTTGTTGACAAGAAATTTGTGGAGTGGTTGAAAAATGAGTTTTAATGACTCCAACCTAAGTGTATGTAAACTTACGACTTCAACTGTATATGTAATGTTAAGAATAATACAACAAAACCAAACATAAAAACAGCTTATATCGTCAATATATAATGGGGGTCTGCTTGAGGAATATGGGGCTGGCATACACTTACAAATACAGTTGCAAAACACACGCATACACACTACACTACACCAATAGGTAGTGGAACACCACAAATCCAGAGGAAGGACCGCGTTTAAGCTTCCACCTTGCCAAGTAGATCCGTAGCCTCAGGCCAACACGTGTGTCTTGGAGCAGACTAGCATCTGCTACACTGAGGTATATAAAGTCTGCTGCTACTGCTCACCTCCATCCAACATGCTAACGGCGGGGACACCACAACAAACACACATGTACTCGCACACACACACACACACACACACACACACACACACACACACACACACACACACACACACACACACACACACACACACACACACACACACACACACACACACACACACACACACACACACACACACACACACACACAGGTTGTCATTAGTTTGTGCAGGAAACCTACAACAAGATATACATCCATTTCCCTTTAGATTCACTGTCACAGCTCTGAACGGATGGTAGTGATGACCTCAAACTCACTCCTGGAGGCTAAACTCTCCTGGAGGTGGTGGTCCATCACAAACAGACCCAGGGCTGTCCGCTTTGGCTGGAATGGTCTCTGGCCCCGGAGAGGCATACATTGTCATAACACCCGCTGTCTAGATCAAAGCACTGATAGCGTACTGTAGGAGAGCAATGGGTGTGATGATAATGATAACTACCGCTGCTGTGGCTGTAGCTGCTGTACGTCCAGCCGGAGACAGACTGAGGGGGGGGATACAGGGACACCGTATGGCATGTGGCCCAGTGGAGGCCAATGCAAGGGGAGGAAGGCAGACGGACTACTTAACTTAGAGCTGTGTGACTGTGTGTGTGAGTTCAAATCTGATAACGAGTAATACAAATAAAGCTGGAAAGTTGGAGAAAGAGGGGGAGTGGGGGGGTCGAAGAGAGAAGGAAACAGAGGGAGAGAAAGAAGTAACAATTTAGAGAATAAAAAAGAAAAAGAGATGAAGAAAGAGAAGGAGAGAGAGAGAATGAGTATGTGAGTGAGGGGAATGTAATGGATCACTTGTGGTGTACAAGATAAAGGCTTTCATATCATATAGTTCCCTCGAAACCCATCCACACATACAGTGCATTGCGAAAGTATTCGGCCCCCTTGAACTTTGCGACCGTTTGCCACATTTCAGGCTTCAAACATAAAGATATAAAACTGTATTTTTTTGTGAAGAATCAACAACAAGTGGGACACAATCATGAAGTGGAACGACATTTATTGGATATTTCAAACTTTTTTAACAAATCAAAAACTGAAAAATTGGGCGTGCAAAATTATTCAGCCCCTTTACTTTCAGTGCAGCAAACTCTCTCCAGAAGTTCAGTGAGGATCTCTGAATGATCCAATGTTGACCTAAATGACTAATGATGATAAATACAATCCACCTGTGTGTAATCAAGTCTCCGTATAAATGCACCTGCACTGTGATAGTCTCAGAGGTCCGTTAAAAGCGCAGAGAGCATCATGAAGAACAAGGAACACACCAGGCAGGTCCGAGATACTGTTGTGAAGAAGTTTAAAGCTGGATTTGGATACAAAAAGATTTCCCAAGCTTTAAACATCCCAAGGAGCACTGTGAAAGCGATAATATTGAAATGGAAGGAGTATTAGACCACTGCAAATCTACCAAGACCTGGCCGTCCCTCTAAACTTTCAGCTCATACAAGGAGAAGACTGATCAGAGATGCAGCCAAGAGGCCCATGATCACTCTGGATGAACTGCAGAGATCTACAGCTGAGGTGGGAGACTGTCCATAGGACAACAATCAGTCGTATATTGCACAAATCTGGCCTTTATGGAAGAGTGGCAAGAAGAAAGCCATTTCTTAAAGATATCCATAAAAAGTGTCGTTTAAAGTTTGCCACAAGCCTCTTGGGAGACACACCAAACATGTGGAAGAAGGTGCTCTGGTCAGATGAAACCAAAATTGAACTTTTTGGCAACAATGCAAAACGTTATGTTTGGCATAAAAGCAACACAGCTCATCACCCTGAACACACCATCCCCACTGTCAAACATGGTGGTGGTGGCAGCATCATGGTTTGGGCCTGCTTTTCTTCAGCAGGGACAGGGAAGATGGTTAAAATTGATGGGAAGATGGATGGAGCCAAATACAGGACCATTCTGGAAGAAAACCTGATGGAGTCTGCAAAAGACCTGAGACTGGGACGGAGATTTGTCTTCCAACAAGACAATGATCCAAAACATAAAGCAAAATCTACAATGGAATGGTTCAAAAATTAACATATCCAGGTGTTAGAATGGCCAAGTCAGAGTCCAGACCTGAATCCAATCGAGAATCTGTGGAAAGAACTGAAAACTGCTGTTCACAAATGCTCTCCATCCAACCTCACTGAGCTCGAGCTGTTTTGCAAGGAGGAATGGGAAAAAATGTCAGTCTCTCGATGTGCAAAACTGATAGAGACATACCCCAAGCGACTTACAGCTGTAATCGCAGCAAAAGGTGGCGCTACAAAGTATTAACTTAAGGGGGCTGAATAATTTTGCACGCCCAATTTTTCAGTTTTTGATTTGTTAAAAAAGTTTGAAATATCCAATAAATGTCGTTCCACTTCATGATTGTGTCCCACTTGTTGTTGATTCTTCACAAAAAACAGTTTTATATCTTTATGTTTGAAGCCTGAAATGTGGCAAAAGGTCGCAAAGTTCAAGGGGGCCGAATACTTTTGCAATGCACTGTATCTCTCCCTCTCTCCTCCCCCTTTCTATTTTTCTCTCTCTCCTCCTTCTGTCTCTGTCTCTGACTCCAAAGTCAGCCTTTTCACTAATCCAGCACTTTCACAACTTCATACCCCTATCGCTCCCCCTCCTTCTCTCTCGTTTTCCTCTCTCTCCCTCCTCGGGAGTGTAGTCTAATCCCTTGTTCATTCTGTTCTACCTGTGTTTCCTTTGTTCAAGCGGCTGTTTCTGGCCTATCAGAGAAAATGAGAGAGCGAGAGAGGGGGGAGGGGGGGGGGGGAGAAGAGAAAGGAGAGAAGGCGAGAGAGTGTTCTGTCCTGCTTGTCTAAACAGACACTGCGCTGGTGCATCTATCATTCACCTCAGAGAGAAATGAAAACCATGAACAGAGGAGGGGGAGAAGACCTGGCAACACAAACGATCGCAGGCAGTAGAGGTTTTGGAGTTCACAGGGATTTATAGTTGTCCATTTAGGACGAGAGCAGTCTAGGAGAGAGACTTGCAGCTCCACTTAGGATAACATACAAGAATATCCACAATTACACTGTCAGAGATATGTGATGTATTGATTTGTGTGTGTGTGTGTATACCCATTCATTTTCATGTGTGTGTGTGTGTGTGCCCATGCATTTTCATGTGTATGTGTGTGTGTGTGCCGATGCATTTTCATGTGTATGTGTGTGTGTGTGTGTGTGTGTGTGTGTGTGTGTATTCACATATACAGTGGATTCTCAAACTATTCAGACCCCTTCACTTTTTCCACATTTTGTTACGTTACAGGCTTATTCTAAAATGTATTAAATATGGTTTTTTTTTCAGCAATCTACACACAATACCCCATAATGACAAGGCAAAAACAGGTTTTTAGAAATGTTTGCAAATTTATAACTAAAAACAGAAATGCCTTATTTATGTAAATATTCAGACCCTTTGCTATGAGACTTGAAATTGAGATCGGGTGTATACTGTTTCCATTGATCATCCTTGAGAATTTTATACAACTTAATTGGAGTCCACCTGTGGTAAATTTAATTGATTGGACATGATTTGGGAAGGCACACACCTGTCTATATTAGGTCCCACAGTTGACAGTGCATGTCAGAACAAAAACCAAGCCATGAGGTCGAAGGAATTGTCCGTAGAGCTCCGAGACAGGATTGTGTCGAGGCACAGATCTGGGGAAGGGTACCAAAACAATTATGCAGCATTGAATGTCCCCAAGAACACAGGGGCCTCCATTATTCTTAAATGTAAGAAGTTTGGAACCGCCAAGACTCTTCCTAGAGCTGACCGCCCAGTCAAACTGAGCAATCGGGGGAGAAGGGCCATGGTCAGGGAGGTGACCAAGAATCTGATGGTCACTGACAGAGCTCTAGAGTTCCTCTGTGGAGATGGGAGAACCTTCCGGAAGGACAGCCATCTCTGGAGCACTCCACCAATCAGGCCTTTATGGTAGAGTGGCCAGACGGAAGCCACTCCTCAGTAAAAGACACATTACAGCACACTTTGAGTTTGCCAAAAGGCACCTAAAGGACTCTCAGACCATGAGAAACAAGATTCTCTGGTCTGATGAAACCAAGATTGAACTCTTTGGCCTGAATGCCAAGCGTCACGTCTGGAGGAAACACTCCCCATCCAACCTGACAGAGCTGGAGAGGATCTGCAGAGAAGAATGGGAGAAACTCCCCAAATACAGGTGTGCGAAGCTTGTAACGTCATACCCAAGAAGACTCGATGCTGTAATCGCTGCCAAAGGGGCTTCAACAAAGTATTGAGTAAAGGGATTGAATACTTATGTAAATGTGATATTTCTGTTTTTTTTTATTTTTAATACATTTTCAAAACATTCAAATAACCTGTTTTTGCTTTGTCATTATGGGTTATTGTGTGTAGATTGATGCGGGGGGGAAAAAAACAATTTCATACATTTTAGAATAAGTCTGTGACATAACAAAATGTAGAAAAAGTCAAGGGATCTGGATCAGAAGGCACTGTATGTGTATTTGTGTTTGTGAACAGGCATGTCCTTTACAATATCACTTTCCCTTCTTCAGATCCAACCTAATCTCTTTGTAATGTCGCTCCATGAAGGAATTTGGGTGGACAAGTCGAGCCACGCTTTGTGCTTTGAGCTACAGGAAACGCCAGATGAGAACTTTTTCCCACAGACACACTTCATGACACGACACTGTTTGAACAAAAGGTGCTATCTAGAACCTAAAAGGGTTCTTCGGCTGTCCCCATAGGAGAACCCTTTGAAGAACCCTTGTTGGTTCCAGGTAAAATATATATTGGGTTCCATGTAGAACCCAATAGCCTGTTATTTTACTGCTGCTCTATAATTATAAGTATTTGTATTTATTTATTTATTTTTACTTATCTATTTTTTTACTTAACACTTGTTTTTCTTTAAACTGCATTGTTGGTTAAGGGCTTGTAAGTAAGCATTTCCCTGTAAGGTCCTACACCTGTTGAATTGGGCGCATGTGACAAATACAATTTGATTTGGTTGGATTTGATTCACGCAGAGGGTTCTACATGGAACCCAAAAGGGTTCTACCTGAAACCAAAAAGGGGTTCTGTTTTGGGGACAGCCAAAGAACCCTTGTGGATCCCTTTTTTCTAAGAGTGTACACTACATCCTCATCCCAATAGCAGATCCCCTATTGCCCCCGTTTCCTTCTTACATCCATCATGATAAAGTGACCTCATATAATGGTGCTACAGTAAGTATGATTGGTCAATACAGTACAAAGATTACATGTCTCTACACCAGGCTCTCTTCCCATTGGGCACTGTCCTCTCAACATCTCATGTTGATTGGTTCATTACAACGACAACAATATAAAAACAGGAAGTTGTTTTTGTCTCTACATCTATGCTCCTTTATGGTTGATCGGGGGTGGAATGCCGAGGGGTGACAGAGTTCAGGGAAAGGAGTGTGTTATACTTAGAAGTCATTCATTTCTCCTGCTCTGTTGGTTGAAATGAGAAACTCCAGGATGGTCCACTTTGGCTTGCATTTGCATCCCAGTGTCTTGTATTGAACAGAGGAGGGTGGCCACGGAAAGAGAAAGTCGTCTTAATAGGTTTAGGTCATGTTGTGTGTGAGGTCTGCGGTGTTTGGGAGTGTGAGTGTGTGTGAGAGAGAAAGAGAGAGGGAGTGGGGGATGAGGAGGTTATGCAGGACTGAGAGAGGGATTGAGGAAGAATAAAGGAGGGCGGGGTCAGACTCGTTCACTGGATAAAGAAGGATTCCGGAAGGGAAACGTTGTGGCCTGGGTCGGGAGCAGAACGGGCCAGTAGATTTGTCTGACACAGGGAAGGAGGGATGAAAAAGGGCAAATCTCCCCTTTCTTTGCATTTTTTGTTCTTTCAGCTGCTCAGACCCACATTCTCTCTTGAATACATTAACATACTCTCGTTTTTTTCCCTCTCTGCCGACATTACACCTCCAGGTTCAGCTTTCAGACCTCTTTCCTCCCCTTTTTCTCCCTCTATTTTTGGGCCAGACAATTAACCTCTACCTCTCTCTCTCTCTCTCTCTCTCTCTCTCCCCCCCCTCAGAGTTTCTCTGTACTTCTCCATCCCTCCATCCTCAGGGTTTCTTGGGCCTCTCCATCCCTCCATCCTCAGTTTCTCTGTACTTCTCCATCCCTCCATCCTCAGGGTTTCTTAGGCCTCTCCATCCCTCCATCCTCAGAGTTTCTCTGTCCTTCTCCATCCCTCCATCCTCAGAGTTTCTCTGTCTTTCTCCATCCCTCCATCCTCAGGGTTTATTGGGCCTCTCCATCCCTCCATCCTCAGGGTTTCTCTGTACTTCTCCATCCTCAGGGTTTCTCTGTACTTCTCCATCCTTCCATCCTCAGGGTTTCTCTGTACTTCTCCATCCTCAGGGTTTCTATGTACTTCTCCATCCCTCCATCCTCAGAGTTTCTCTGTACTTCTCCATCCTAAGGGTTTCTCTGTACTTCTCCATCCCTCCATCCTCAGAGTTTCTCTGTACTTCTCCATCCTAAGGGTTTCTCTGTACTTCTCCATCCCTCCATCCTAAGGGTTTCTTTGTACTTCTCCATCCTTCCATCCTCAGAGTTTCTCTGTACTTCTCCATCCTAAGGGTTTCTCTGTACTTCTCCATCCCTCCATCCTCAGAGTTTCCCTGTACTTCTCCATCCCTCCATCCTAAGGGTTTCTCTGTACTTCTCCATTCTTCCATCCTCAGAGTTTCTCTGTACTTCTCCATCCTCAGGGTTTCTCTGTACTTCTCCATCCCTCCATCCTCAGAGTTTCCCTGTACTTCTCCATCCCTCCATCCTAAGGGTTTCTCTGTACTTCTCCATCCTCAGGGTTTCCCTGTACTTCTCCATCCCTCCATCCTCAGGGTTTCCCTGTACTTCTCCATCCCTCCATCCTCAGGGTTTCCCTGTACTTCTCCATCCCTCCATCCTAAGGGGTTCTCTGTACTTCTCCATCCCTCCATCCTTAGAGTTTCTCTGTACTTCTCCATCCTAAGGGTTTCTCTGTACTTCTCCATCCCTCCATCCTCAGGGTTTCTTGGGCCTCTCCATCCCTCCATCCTCAGGGTTTCTTGGGCCGTCCATTGCGGGGCAGGTTCTCCACAGTGTTACTGAGACGATACTTGACGATGATGCTGTGCACTGTGGACTTAGGCATCCTCAGCTCCTGCCCTATGGACCCCTCCGACTTGCCGTCCTTCCACAGGTCGACCACGCGCTGCCGCTGAATGATGTTGTGCTCCTTGGTCTTCAGGAAGCCGGCGCCGCCGCCACCCGGGGCTTCTGGGGCTTCTGTGGGGGCAGACAAGCGGCAGAGCTGTAGAGACTGGGTGGGACTGGGAGGGAGAGGTAGGGGTGGCCACGGCAACGGCACGGCAACAGGAGTGACAGTCAGGCAGTTCAGGCAGTACCGTAGCAGAGACACTCTGTCTGGCCCTCAACACTCCAGTACTGAGAGGGTCAGTTTCCTCAAGGTGTCATGGAAACAACGACAACCACCGTTATACTTCCCAGAGGGCAATGCATTTTGGGGGACTTTCAATGTTGTTGAAAGTTTGTGTTCCCACAATTCAGGACTGTTGAAAAGCACAGAGAGTGACTGGTATGAGAGTCCAATATGTCATGCGTAATTGCTTGGAGTTCACCAAATGTAGCTTAAAGTTACGTGATGAGAAAAGAAGCAGGGCAGACAGACATTGTTTACTTTGAGACAGCAGCAGCTTTGCGTACTCAGAACGAGGATGAGGTTAACAGACTGTTGAGGTTACTAGGAGGTTATTATGAGGTCACAGTTGTCCTCCCTCGCCCTCTCTCTATCCCCCTCTCATATCTCTCCTCTCCTCATCTGCCTCTACCTTTTTTCCTTCTCTCTAAAAAGGGGTCAGTAACAACAACCAAGACAACAACCCCAAGACGCCCCCATGTACCAAATATGTATAGCTCTCTCCAGAGAGAGAGAGAGAGAGAGAGAGAGCGAGAGAGAGAGAGGGTTCAGTGGATTTGTCTGTGCGTTCAGGCAACATTCAGCTCGACACGGTCCACTCAGACTCAACACCCACGGAGAACAGACGGCGCGCGATCTGGCGACTATTTCTGAACACCAGCATTCAGCCCAACATTCAGTTTGGTCTAAGAGAGATCTAGTTTACAATTCCCAACAAGGAGTTTACACAAGTAAGTTCTGTGTGGTTTGGTGTCCTCTTAAAATACCTTTGTACAAAAGTCCCTGGAGACTGAATTGTATCTTGGCACCGCAACTCGGTACGAAACTGCACTGCAATGAGATTTTCAGAAAAAGCTCCCAAAAATACTATGTCTGTGACAGACGGGCCCCTCTGCAATGACATAAATCAAGACGTTGGAATACAGACAGTGCCCACGCTACAGGCGGACTGGACTGGACAGCACACTGGGTCAGGCCAATTACAAGGTAATACCAGTCGAGAGTATCAGGTTTCACCACATATCTCTATTACATTACAAAACGTCTTGGAACACAAACCCGCCCCAGTGCAGACGTATCTGGTCAACATCTGCTGTAGCCAAACTAATGGAGGGAAAATAAATTCCATCATTGGCAGTTGAAGAGGACTAAGAAAGAGTGAAGGAGCTGGATAATAAGCCAACAAACCTTTGAGGTGGAGAGTTTAGGAGATTTGAATTAAAAAAGCACTGTAATGAGTACAATAAACCTTTAGGAGGAAAAAATAAACATCTGCAAATATTCTTCCAAAATTGTCGGTGGGTTCCAATGTACTAGAATCCTTCATATTTTTACTAGCTTTGTTCGTAACATCTGATAGAAAACCATTTGTAGGGTTTTTTAACGATCGTGTTGAAAAGATCAAGGAGAGAATCCTAACTTGCACCTACATTGAATTCATAAATCTCCCATTGCCATCAACACATGACAAAGTGAAAGTTCAACTTAGGCGGAAGTTAGGATTCACCATAGAGATAGAATGATATCATACCAGTTCTGGGGGGGGGGGGGGGGCTGCCCCAAAGTGACATCAGAGATTGTGATTGGCTGTGAACCTGACTACTTCAGGTGGCAACAATCTGTCAACAACAACGACGACAGAGAGGAAGACGAAGTGGATCACGTGGATCTCCCTGATCGAAGTGTCCCCCGCATTGGCAGGTTATATCATGACAGACGAGGGTAAGACGTACGCAACTCTGTTTTCTTCAATAAACAGTGCTTAGGAGGGTGATATAAAACATGGAGTAATCTCACAGAGCCATTTGAGAGAAAAAAATAATGATTACTACACAGAAGCACTAGCCTCACCATAATGATTTATATATAGCAGCAGCTGCAAATATTTCACTACATTATGTCTCACTACAAAATGTATGACCATATAAAGATGCTACATTCCCCATGCATATCTGGAACAGATTTGACCCATCTGTCCAAGTTGCCAAAGCCAGAAGCCAATGCATTCTGAACTGTACCTTATTAGGTCTACATCAACACAAATATCGTGACATACTTCTCCATCCCTCCATCCTCAGGGCTTCTTGGGCCGTCCATTGCGGGGCAGGTTTATTTCGGTTACGATTGACTTTAAGGGTGTCTACTCTGCAGCAGCTGCAATGTCCTCTGAAATCGTTCATGGACTGTCTGATATAGTGAACAATTCACCTAGAAAACCTTCAGCAGTGGTGCTTTGGAAGAAGAAGAAATCAGAAGAAAAGTCAATCGTAACCGATATAAACAGTGAATCCTTCATCAGTAGTTTTGGAAAGCCCTTCTCAGTGAATGGGTATATGTACAGTATGGGCCACTGACCTGATACGAAGGATCCAGGAGGCATCTGGCTGTAGTTGGCTCCTCCCATGGGTAAGACTCCCAGGGGGGTGGGGGTGAAGGGGGGCCCAAAGTTCTGAGGAGTAGCGTAGGGTCCTGGAGGGATGGTCTGGAGGGAGAGGGGACAGATGGTTCATTTGATGATCAATCTTAAATCAAGTCATCAGAAGCCAGAATATCTTAACCAGTGTGGGGTTGTGTGTGTATGTGTGTGTATACGCTTGCATGCGTGTGTGCTCACCGGGGGCGGGTGTGTGTCAGTGCCCTTGCTGGCCAGCCTGCTGAGGATGCTCCTCTCTGACATCTGCAGACGTGCGGCGATGGGCGGGACCCGGGACAGCGTGGCGGGGAGCCGTGTCACGTCAGCCTTCATGTCGCTCAGCAGCTCCTCCAACTGGTTCAGCACTGACATTACACCAACACAACGGTCAGTTTCCAGTTAACAGGCACCTCTTCATTTACTATTATTAAGTCAACCATCAACCATCTACTATTCAGTTCCACTGGGTTTGGGGGACATTATCCACTAGAAGTGGGACACATAGCGAACGTGAGTCACGGTGCACAGAGAATCCGGTGGGTTGGTGCTGGACTAGAACCAAAGCCTTCAAACTCTGCAGTCCGCCAGTATTGAACATTCCTTTTCAACATCATTTAACAGTTGAAAATGTACCAAGTATGTTGTCCTTTCAAATTAACAGTACAAACATACCAACTCTTCTGAGATTGTAACTCTATCCTGATGATGACATTGTGAAATGTTCGCCTCTGGCAGCAACAGCTCTGTGAGACTTACTGGACAGATTTAGGTCAAAGAACCTTGAAAAAATATAGCCCGGGGGGGGCCTGTGTTTCTTTATCACTGATATAAATGCGTACAGACACACACACACACACACACACACACACCCCCTCACCTTTATGCAGCACGGCATTGGCCGGTTTGTTCCCGGCCAGGGACTCCTTGCTGAGGTGTTGGTGGGACTCGGCCAGACACTCCACCTCGGCATAACGGGCGTTCAACGCCATGGCGGGGTGGACCGGGTCCTGGGTCATATTCAGGTAGGCTGCCCGTCTCAGTTGTTCCTCTATCACCAGGGCCTGCTCTAATAACTGGGGGGAGAGCGGGAGGGGAGAAGGGAGAGAGAGGGAAGGGGGAGACAAGGAGAGTCAGTGTCACGTCTGCTCCCTCTCCGGCCTCTAGGTCACCAGGCTGCTCGTTATGGACCTGGACTCCATCACTTCTCTGATTACCTGCCCTATATATATGTCACTTCCCTTTGGTTCCTTCCCTATATATGTCACTTCCCTTTGGTTCCTTCCCTATATATGTCACTCCCTTTGGTTCCTTCCCTATATATGTCACTCCCTTTGGTTCCTTCCCTATATATGTCACTTCCCTTTGGTTCCTTCCCTATATATGTCACTCCCTTTGGTTCCTTCCCTATATATGTCACTCCCTTTGGTTCCTTCCCTATATATGTAACTCCCTTTGGTTCCTTCCCTATATATGTCACTTCCCTTTGGTTCCTTCCCTATATATGTCACTCCCTTTGGTTCCTTCCCTATATATGTCACTCCCTTTGGTTCCTTCCCTATATATGTCACTTCCCTTTGGTTCCTTCCCTATATATGTCACTCCCTTTGGTTCCTTCCCTATATATGTCACTCCCTTTGGTTCCTTCCCTATATATGTCACTTCCCTTTGGTTCCTTCCCTATATATGTCACTCCCTTTGGTACCTTCCCTATATGTCACTCCCTTTGGTTCCTTCCCTATATATGTCACTCCCTTTGGTTCCTTCCCTATATATGTCACTCCCTTTGGTTCCTTCCCTATATATGTCACTCCCTTTGGTTCCTTCCCTATATGTCACTCCCTTTGGTTCCTTCCCTATATATGTCACTCCCTTTGGTTCCTTCTATATATGTCACTCCCTTTGGTTCCTTCCCTATATATGTCACTCCCTTTGGTTCCTTCCCTATATATGTCACTCCCTTTGGTTCCTTCCCCAGGCATCATTGTTTCTGTTTCATGTCTGTACGTTTTTCAAGGTTCTTGTTTTGTATTATGTTCCGTTTATTTTATTAAAACACTAACTCCCTGAACTTGCTTCCCGACTCTCAGCGCATATCCTTACAGTCAGTTCTTTCCTTTAAAAAAAAATAATGTAACTAGGCAAGTCAGTTAAGAACAAATTCTTATTTACTACGACGGCCTAGGAACAGTGGGTTTAACTGCCTTGTTCAGGGGCAGAAGGACAGATTTGGTCCTTGTCAGCTCTGGGATTCGATCTAACAACCAAGCGGTTACTGGTCCAACGCTCTAACCACTAGGCTACCCTGCCGGACCATCATCAACTCTTCTGCTTTCTGACATACAGTATATCTACAGTATCTACTGCACTTCATGGCAATACAGTTCTATTGGATTTCATTGATCTGAACTGTAATGAGGAAGATGTTAGAGATAGAAGGGAAGAGAGAGGAGAGAGATACCGTATAGGTGGGTGTGGGGTGAGGAGGAGGAGGAAAACGATAGATGACATGTTTGGAGAAATTCTAGAGATTATATTCATATTTACAGTTTTATTTTAGCCAGCTGTGATTTAGTCAACACCATCATTTGTGATTTTACTCAATTCGGGGGCAGAGAGAAAATGAGACAGAGAGAGAGAGAGGACAGAGAAAGGAAAAAGAGAGATAGAGAGAGAGAGAGAGAGAGAGAGGACAGAGAAAGGAGAAAGAGACAGAGAGAAAGAGAGAGCGTGAGAGAGCACGAGAGAGAGAGAGAGAGAGAGAGAGAGAGAGAGAGAGAGAGAGAGAATGCGGATGTTGAGGTCAGGGTATGAAACATGTGAGGCCGTCAAAAACAGGATGAGTGTAATTTCACAAATGCACCGGTCAGCAATACCAACCCGGTCTGTCAACCCAATATCTGTCTCTCATAGGGTCTGTCTTGTTCTTACATCCTTCAAACAGATGTTTTCTATTAGATATTATAAACTGGGTGGTTCAAGCCCAGAATGCTGATTGGCTGACAGCCATGGCATATCAGACCGCATACCACGGGTATGACAAAACATGTATTTTTACTGCTCTAATTACATTAGTAACCAGTTTATAATAGAAATAAGGCACCTCGGGGGGTTGTGATATACGGCCAATATCGCAAGGCGTTTCTTCGGGTATAAGAACAGTCCTTAGCCGTGTTATATTGGCCATATACCACACCTCCTTATTGCTTAACTGAATAGTTCAAAAGCATGTCCTGAATCCTGACAGTCTTGTCGGTGTCATGGTTGGATTTTGTTGTGTCATAGTTATGTTATGGTAATGTTATAGTATGTCATGTGATGTGTCGGGTCCAGAGTGTTTCCAGGCCTTCGAGTTATGCTATGAAGGTTATACCATGCTACACTGTTATGCCATGTCACGTTTTTTTCACCCTATGTCATGTCATGTCATACTATGTCATGCTGTGTCACATGCTGTGGTGTCGCACCTTGAAGCGGCGGGCCAGGAACTTGTTCTTCATCTCCAGGAAGTTGCCCTTGTTGGCCTGCGACTTGAAGGGCTCGTTGACGATAGCAAACTGGGGATCGTTCTGGATGTCCTGCCACCTCGCGTACCCATGACTGATGCGCAGGGGTCAAGGGTCATACAGCTCAATACACCAGTAGCCAAAGCAATACCTAGTCTGTCAGTAGTAACAAGTATTTTAGCACAACTTCTATGAATAGGGCTATTCTCATCAAGTGTATTCCTACTGAATCCTTTCAGATCTTGATTGTTTCTTGTGGTAGGAGGGTTAGGGTTGGATTCGATATTTGGCATTCTAGTCAAAGTCATACAAATAGAACAGAATGGACTGTTCCAATCCCTATTTCATGTGTAGATTTCTGCAGATACAATCTAATACCTCTCTGCTACACAAATGCACCGACGGGTGGACTTCACACGAAGCCACTGCCGCAGCATGACAGATAAATAAACATGACAAGAAGGTCTCCGCGGCAACCACCGTCAAGGATACAGTACAATTCCCGCCAGCAGCCAGAAGTCGTGTCGCCGGTGCCAGATCTCATTCATCTTCCCGGAGGAGATGGCGGCCCGCTCCTCGTTCTGCCACAGCGTATGCAGCTCTGCAGGGTGAAACGTCAGCATAATGTTGGGTCAGTGTTATAGCATCCACGTAACGTTGTGTCAATGTCATAACAAACAGTGATACGGACTCAGTGTATTATGCCACTCTGTATGTTGGTCAGCACAGGGACAGCAGCATAACGCTGTGTCAATGTTAAAACAACATCTGATGCTGAGTGTGATCCACCACTGTGTGTGGAGCTCTTAGTGGGGGATCGTCAACATAACTTTGTGTGTCAATGTTATAAGAGCAACCTGTGATACTGAAAACATTGACGTCAAAACAACCCATGATACAAGCATTTCGCTACACCCGCAATAACATCTGCTAAATACGTGTCTGTGACCAACACAATTTGATTTGATACTAAGTCACTGTGTGTGGAGCTCTTTGTGGGAGATCATCAGCATAACGTTGAATTCATGTTCAAACAACCCATGACACAGTGAGTTCTGCCTCTAAACTGGGTGGTTCGAGCCCTGAATGCTGATTGGCTGACAGCCATGGTATATCAGACCGCATACCACAGGTATGACAAAACATGTATTTATACTGCTCTAATTACATTAGTAACCAGTTTATAATAGAAATAAGGCACCTCGGGGGGTTGTGATATACGGCCAATATCGCAAGGCTAAGGGATGTATCCAGGAACTCTGCGTTTCGTCGGGTATAAGAACAGTCCTTAGCCGTGTTATATTGGCCATATACCACACCTCCTCGGGCCTTATTGCTTAACTGAATAGTTCAAAAGCATGTCCTGAATCCTGACAGTCTTGTCGGTGTCATGGTTGGATTTTGTTGTGGTAATGATGTGCTCTAATTACATTGGTAACCAGTTTATAATAACAATAAGGCACCTCAGGGGTTTGTGATATATGGCCAATATATCACGGCTTAGGGCTGTGTCCTCTCAAATACACAGTACCAGACATGACATATGATAGGGCTCATTTACCCGTGAAGCCCCCATCAGCGATGTTAAACATGAAGCGCCGTCGCTCGGGGGGGGTGATGGGGGGTTTTGGCAAGGCATCTTTGGCAACCTCCTCCTTCGCCACTTCTTTCCCAGCATCCTTTTCACCTTTTACTTCCTCTGTGAGCAGTAAAAACACAAGCCAGTTCATTCAGATAAGTGGATGCCATTGAACTATACCTAATAGTCTATACCTATCTCCCAGTGACTAGTCAGTGAGTCACTAACTAACTAACTGACTGACTAACTAACAGACATGTACAGACGGACGGACGGACAGGTGAGGTCACTCACCTTTCATCACGTCAGAGGGTTGCTGTCGCTCCATCCTTTCCATGTTGTCTGGCCCTTCTGTGGGGACAGGGGCCTCCTCACTCTTCTCCATGTCCTTTTCCTTGTTGTTGTCCTTCTCTTTCTCCTCCTCCGCCTTCTCTCTAGGTGAGAATGTTACACTACCTGGTTTCTCATGTTTGACCTCCGACCCTTGCTTAGTTGTTTCTCCGAAGGACCCCTCCTCCTTACTCTCCTCCTCAACTTTCTTCTCCTCCACTAGGGCCGGAAGGGTGTCAGTCGTTTTGGTTTCTTTCCCCTCCTTCTCCTCTTTTGTACCCTTCTCCTCCTTGTCTGTTGTTGTGCAAGGGGATAATTCTTGTAGTGCTTCTTTGGTAGAGATTGGAGTCTGGGGACATGACAAAATGTTCAGTAACAGTTATTGGTAGAAAGATTTATTAAGGCCGTGTAATTAATAACGTTCAATCTCTCACCTCTTCAGGGTCTGCACTCTTGTTGCTCTCTTCCTCCTTCCCCTCGTTCTTCTCCTTCTCGCCATCTTGCTCTGGCTCAGATGAGGCCTTACCCTCCTCATCTTCCTCTTCCTTCTCTCCATCTTTCCCGTTCTTCTCTAGTTTGTCCGACGGAGCAGGGGTAGCTGAACACAACACACATGTAAGGGGGTCATTTCTTACTCACTCGCACAGACACACTCGCACACAGACACACTCGCACACAGACACACTCGCACACAGACACACACAGACACACAGAGACACACACACACACACACACACACACACACACACACACACACACACACACACACACACACACACACACACACACACACACACACACACACACACACACACACACACACACACACACAGTGGGAGAGATGATGACCTTCTTGGACTGTGATTCAGACGCGTTGGTGGCTGGCTGGCACAGGAGCACAGCGTGATGATTCAATCACAATTTATGATATTTATGATATTGTCTGGATAGATGGCCACATCTTTGAACTTCAAAGAGCACGATACATCCTGAACTCGTACCTACAGCCCTCGACAGGACAGCGGCCTACAGGAGATTCCACTTGTCTCCTGGAAAGTGATTAAAACTGGACCTTATGTTGTGAGTGTTCGTGCAACTTCAATTGTCGTGTTCGTTCGGGTTTGTTTCAAGAGATTAGAAATGCATTATATCCAATAATTTCGATATGACTTATTGCAATGTACAGTTGAAGTCGGAAGTTTAGATACACCTCAGACAAACACATTTAAACTCAGTTTCACAATCCCTGACATTTAATCCTAGTAAACATTCCCTGCCTTAGGTCAGTTAGGATCACCACTTTATTTTAAGAATGTGAAATGTCAGAATAATAGTAGAGTGAATGATTTATTTCAGCTTTTATTTCTTTCATCATTCCCAGTGGGTCAGAAGTTTACATACACTCAATTAGTATTTGGTAGCATTGCCTTTAAATTGTTTAACTTGGGTCAAGCATTTCGGGTAGCCTTCCACAAGCTTCTCGCAATAAGTTGGGTGAATTTTGGCCCATTCCTCCTGACAGAGCTGGTGTAACTGAGTCAGGTTTGTAGGCCTCCTTGCTCACACATGCTTTTTCATGTCTGCCCACAAATGTTCTATAGGATTGAGGTCAGGGCTTTGTGATGGCCACTCCAATACCTTGACTTTGTTGTCCTTAAGCCATTTTGCCACAACTTTGGAAATATGCTTGGGGTCATTGTCCATTTGGAAGACCCATTTGCAACCAAGCTTTAACTGATGTCTTCAGATCATTTCCCTTCATCATGATGCCATATATTTTGTGAAGTGCACCTGTCCCTCCTGCAGCAAAGCACCCACACAATATGATGCTTCCACCCCCGTGCTTCACAGTTGGGATGGTGTTCTTTGGCTTGCAAGCCTCCCCCTTTTTCCTCCAAACATAACAATGGTCATTATGGCCAAACAGTTCTATTTTTGTTTCATCAGACCAGAGGACATTTCTCCAAAAAGTACGATCGTTGTCCCCATATGCAGTTGCAAACCGAAGTCTGGCTTTTTTATGGCGGTTTTGGAGCAGTGGCTTCTTCCTTGCTGAGCGGCCTTTCAGGTTATGTCGATATAGGACTCGTTTTACTGTGGATATAGATACTTTTGTACCTGTTTCCTCCAGCATCTTCACAGGGTCCTTTGCTGTTGTTCTGGGATTGATTTGCACTTTTCGCACCAAAGTACGTTCATCTCTAGGAGACAGAACGCGTCTCCTTCCTGAGCGGTATGACGGCTGCGTGGTCCCATGGTGTTTACACTTGCGTACTATTGTTTGTACAGATGAATGTGGTACCTTCAGGCGTTTGGAAATTGCTTCCAAGGATGAACCAGGTCTTGACTGATTTCTTTAGATTTTCCCATGATGTCAAGCCAAGAGGCACTGAGTTTGAAGGTAGGCCTTGAAATACATCCACAGGTACACCTCCAATTGACTCAAATGATGTCAATTAGCCTATCAGAAGCTTGTAAAGCCATGACATAATTTTCTGGAATTTTCCAAGCTGTTTAAAGGCACAGTCAACTTAGTGTATGTAAACTTCTGACCCACTGGAATTGTGATACAGTGAATTATAAGTGAAATAATCTGTCTGTTAACGATTGTTGGAAAAATTACTTGTGTCATGCACAAAGTAGATGTCCCAAACGACTTGCCAAAACTATAGTTTTTAAGAAGAAATTTGTGGAGTGGTTGAAAAACTAGTTTTAATGACTCCACCCTAAGTGTATGTAAACTTCCGACTTCAACTGTATGTATTCTGCATTGATTGATTTTCAGAGCGACCGGTTTGACCGGTTTCAGGCATATTCCTGTTCTCCGGTCATGACATTCAAATTTAATTGAGTTGATTTGACTCATATCTGGGTGTGATGTCATGTCTTATGTTTTTCAACAGCAGAATGCTGAGTCATGTTTATTTAGGGTGGGGTGACTTACGTTTTTTCCCTGGATACAATGTCAGCGTTTTCTCTGGTAAAATGTGCCAGTATTACAATCTCCTGGTATACGCAGTATGCTATATATTTAGACTTGGTTTATTTCATCAATATTTCATCGAGCCCCATGTGTGTACAGGCGCATTCACTCAGAGATTATTCTAAACTGAAGACACATGTAACCACGTTAAGTCTTAGCCTATTGGTGATAGTCATTTACTCTGTGTTATTCTGTAACGTATCACGCATTTCATGTAGCATTTATCCGCATAATAATGGAGTCAGATTGATGAATGTAGCCTACTGTAGTTTCCACAGTTATCACAGTCAGACTTGAGTGCCCTCTGCTGGGCATCCTGAGAGCTGCGTGCCTGCGTCTGCGCGAGTGTCTTTGTTCACCCACCTGGTTTTGAGGTGCAGGGGGTGTTGTCTGAGGTACAGCTGGGGTCAGGGGTGGGCGTAGCGGTCTTCATGGTCCCTCCAGGGGAGGAGGCTCTGGAGGAAGAAGACACACTGACCTCTGGTCTCAGGGCCTCTGGCTTCATCTCTGGCTTCAGTTCTGGAAGACTCCACCGTCCATTGATGTGCTCAAACTCCTGGATCTGAGGAAGGGGATTGTAACAAAATCAAGCAATAAAGTATTTTATTCTGTTCTGTTCTAATTCTATTCTAGCCAACAGTCCCTTTCCCTTGGAAAGAAATTGACCCTAATTTTCTGTCTATTATCGTTATGTTACAAGGAAGTCACAGCCTGGGAAAATGTCTTAGTGGAAACGAAAGAAGTTGAATAACTGTGAAATATCTGTATTTCCTCATACGATTCTGGTCTGATTCTGGACTGATTCTGGTCTGACAGGTCTGAATCAATTAAAGCTTCGCCAAAAAACAGACAATTGCTATTGGTTGAAATGTAGCTAGCCTGTTAGCTTAGCATTGTGGCTTCTAAGATACACTTTGACCCCCTGACCTTCTTCTTGACCAGGGACATGACCCCGATGCGGGTGAGCACAGGCTGCCGACACAGGCCCTCCCTCGGCACGCCGTCGGCAAACGTCTCGGCACCGTCGGCCACGGGCTCACACAGGTGACGCATGAACAGAGAGACATACGCCCTGGAAAAGAGAAAGGGAGGAGAAAGGGAAGAGATTGATACATAAGATGAGAAAAGTGAGGGAGAGAGAACAGACGACAGAGAGGGAACAGACCAGCAGCAACATTGTAGCATGAAGAGCTCAGTGTAAGCTCAAACTTTAGCCTGCCTATGACTCAAACAATAAGGACGCCATGCCATATCAGTCCCACTCCACTCACTTGAACTCCTTCTCACTCTTGCCCCTCAGGTCTCTGACCAGCCACTGGCAGGAGAAGGCGTCCTGTGCGGGCATGCCCCAACGCATCACCGCGTTTAGGAAGGCTTTCCTCTGGCGCGTGTTGAAGCCCAATACCTAGAGGGGAGAGAGAGCATAAGGACTTCATAACACATTCATAACCATACACTACCGTTCAGAAGTTTGGGGTCACTTAGAAATGTTCTTGTTTTTGAAAGAAAAGCACATTTCTTGTCCATTAAAATAACATCAAATTGATCAGAAATACAGTGTAGACATGGTTAATGTTGTAAATGACTATTGTAGCTGGAAACGACAGATTTGTTAAATGGAATATCTACATAGTTGTACAGAGGCCCATTATCAGCAACCATCACTCCTGTGTTCCAATGGCACGTTGTGTTAGCTAATCCAAGTTGTGTTAGCTAATCCATCATTTTAAAAGGCGAATTGATCATTAGAAAACCCCTTTGCAATTATGTTAGCACAGCTGAAAACTCTTGTTCTGATTAAAGAAGCAATAAAACTGGCCTTCTTTAGACTAGTTGAGTATCTGGAGCATCAGCATTTGTGGGTTGGATTACAGGATCCTGAAACAAACAACTTTCTTCTGAAACTCGTCAGTCTATCCTTGTTCTGAGAAATGAAGGCTATTCCATGCGAGAAATTGCCAAGAAACTGAAGATCTCGTACAACGCTGTGTACTATTCCCTTCACAGAATAGCGCAAACTGACTCTAACCAGAATAGAAAGAGGAGTGGGAGGCCCCGGTGCACAACTGAACAAGAGGACATGTACATTAGGGTGTCTAGTTTGAGAAACAGGCGCCTCACAAGTCCTCAACTGGCAGCTTCATTAAATAGTACCCGCAAAACACCAAACTCAACGTCAACAGTGAAGAGGCGACTCCGGGATGCTGGCCTTCTAGGCAGAGTTGCAAAGAAAAAGCCATATCTCAGACAGGCCAATAAAAATAAAATATTAAGATGTGCAAAATAACACAGACACTGGACAGATGAACTCTGACTAGAAGGCCAGCATCCCGGAGTCGCCTCTTCACCGTTGACGTTGAGATGAAGATGAAGGGAACTTACATAATAAGATAGGTGCCTACATAAGGAGATGGAGGGAACTTAAGGAGATGAAGCGAACCTACATAAGGAGATGAGGGGAACTTACTTAAGGAGATGAAGTGAACCTACATAAGGAGATGAAGGGAACCTACATAAGGAGATGGAGGGAACTTACTTAAGGAGATGAAGCGAACCTACATAAGGAGATGGAGGGAACTTACTTAAGGAGATGGAGGGAACTTACTTAAGGAGATGAAGCGAACCTACATAAGGAGATGGAGGGAACTTACTTAAGGAGATGAAGCAAACCTACATAAGGAGATGGAGGGAACTTACTTAAGGAGATGAAGCGAACCTACATAAGGAGATGGAGGGAACTTACTTAAGGAGATGAAGCGAACCTACATAAGGAGATGGAGGGAACTTACTTAAGGAGATGAAGCGAACCTACATAAGGAGATGGAGGGAACTTACTTAAGGAGATGAAGCGAACCTACATAAGGAGATGAGGGGAACTTACATAAGGAGATGAAGCGAACCTACATAAGGAGATGAGGGGAACCTACATAAGGAGATGAAGGGAACTTACATAAGGAGATGAAGGAAACCTACATAAGGAGATGAAGGGAACGTACATAAGGAGATGAAGGGAACTTACATAAGGAGATGAAGGAAACCTACATAAGGAGATGAAGGGAACTAACATAAGGAGATGAAGGAAACCTACATAAGGAGATGAAGGGAACTAACATAAGGAGATGAAGGGAACTAACATAAGGAGATGAAGGAAACCTACATAAGGAGATGAAGGGAACTTACATAAGGAGAGGAAGGGAACTAACATAAGGAGATGAAGGGAACTTACATAAGGAGAGGAAGGGAACTAACATAAGGAGATGAAGGGAACTTACATAAGGAGAGGAAGGGAACTAACATAAGGAGATGAAGGGAACTTACATAAGGAGAGGAAGGGAACTTACATAAGGAGAGGAAGGGAACTTACATAAGGAGAGGAAGGGAACGTACATAAGGACATCATAAAATATAGTTGAAGTCGGAAGTTTACATACACTTAGGTTGGAGTCATTAAAACTCATTTTTCAACCACTCCACAAAATTCTTGTTAACAAACTATAGTTTTGGCAAGTCGGTTAGGACATCTATTGTGTGCATGACACAAGTCATTTTTCCAACAATTGTTTATAGACAGATTATGTCACTTATAATTAATTCACTGTATCACAATTCCAGTGGGTCAGAAGTTTACATACACTAAATTGACTGTGCCTTTAAACAGCTTGGAAAATTCCAGAAAATTATGTCATGGCTTTAGAAGCTTCTGATAGGCTAATTGACATCCTTCGAATCAATTTGAGGTGTACCTGAGAATGGATTTCAAGGCCTTCCTTCAAACTCAGTGCCTCTTGGCTTGACATCATGGGAAAATCAAAAGAAATCAGCCAAGACCTCAGAAACAAATTGTAGACCTCCACAAGTCTGGTTCATCCTTGGGAGCAATTTCCAAATGCCTGAAGGTACCACGTTCATCTGTACAAACAATAGTACGCAAGTGTAAACACCATGGGACCACGTAGCCGTCATACCGCTGAGGAAGGAGACGCGTTCTGTCTCCTAGAGATGAACGTACTTTGGTGCGAAAAGTGCAAATCAATCCCAGAACAACAGCAAAGGACATTGTGAAGATGCTGGAGGAAACAGGTACAAAAGTATCTATATCCACAGTAAAACAAGTCCTATATCGACATAACCTGAAAGGCCGCTCAGCAAGTAAGAAGCCACTGCTCCAAAACCGCCATAAAAAAGCCAGACTACGGTTTGCAACCGCACATGGGGACAAAGATCATAGTTTTTGGAGAAATGTCCTCTGTTCTGATGAAACAAATATAGAACTGTTTGGCCATAATTACCATTGTTATGTCTGGAGGAAAAGGGGGGAGGCTTGCAAGCCGAAGGACACCATCCCAACTGTGAAGCACGGGGATGGAAGCATCATGTTTTGGGGGTGCTTTGCTGCAGGAGCACTTCACAAAATAGATGGCATCATGATGCAGGAAAATTCTGTGGTTCTATTGAAGCAACATCTTGGTCGCAAATGGGTCTTCCAAGTGGACAATGACCCCAAGCATACTTCCAAAGTTGTGGCAAAATGGCTGAAGGACAACAAGTCAAGGTATTGGAGTGGCCATCACAAAGCCCTGACCTCAATCCTATAGAACATTTGTGGGCAAAACTGAAAAAGCTTGTGTGAGCAAGGAGGCCTACAAACCTGACTCAGTTACACCAGCTCTGTCAGGAGGAATGGGCCAAAATTCACCCAACTTATTGTGGGAAGCTTGTGGAAGGCTACCGGAACCGTTTGACCCAAGTTAAACAATTTAAAGGCAATGCTACCAAATATGTGATGAAAGAAATAAAAGCTGAAATAAATCATTCTCTCTACTATTATTCTGACATTTCACATTCTTAAAATAAAGTGGTGATCCTAACTGACCTAAGGCAGGGAATGTTTACGAGGATTAAATGTCAGGAATTGTGAAAAACTGAGTTTAAATGTATTTGGCAAAGGTGTACGTAAATTTCCGACATCAACTGTATAATATCCATAACCCCTATACAGAATGTATAAATTCTTATGTCAACAAGAATAGCAGATAAGTTGTTGTCTCTAACCTCCAAGTTTCCCCCTACTCTGGCCAACAGGGGGGGAAGTGGCTTGTCTCTCTCGTTCCTCATCTGGCGACGGGACTGTCGGCGAGAACCTGGACGAAGATAGAGAGAATATGAAGGGGGGGTGAGAGAGAGAGAGAGAGAGAGAGAGAGAGGAAATCAGGATAGTAAGCAGCATAGTCATTATGGTACTTGAGTGAAGCAGCCATATCATCTGAAATCTAATCATCCATCTGTTACAGGGGTGTCAAAGTCAATTCCTGGAGGGCTGTGTGTCTGCTGGTTTTCGTTATTTCCTTTCAACTTCTGTCCAATTAGCCCTAGACAACCTGGTGAGGGGAGTTCCTTACTAATCAATCAAGTACAATGGAGGAGCTAAAACCAGCAGACCTTCGGCCGTCGAGGACAGAAGTTTAACACGTGATCCATCCCAACACATTCAACAGAAGAGGCTTCATTCCAAATGTGTTTGTGCCTTGTGTACTTAGGCATACCTTCTGGCCTCTCATCGAAGTCTTCATCCTCCTCCTCAGAGCCCACAGAGTACTCGGACTGGTTATCTGAAATACCAGCATGCCACTCTGAAACAGCACATGGTGTACCGTCAATAGGCTAGGCCCACTGGCCCCATGCGGCTACCATTAGCAATACTTTAGCAATACCTAACGTATAGCACAGAGACTATATTACATGATCTAATTCTAGCAAAGAGCACAGTTTTTATTTAAAACAATCATGGATGAACCAATATATGGGCCAATACAAAGTAGGAGGAGTCTAACCCTTCTTTAATTATAAAAAAGAAGAAGAATTTATTCAGAATGCCTAAGGTGTGCCCATGTTGTCATAGTGATGCATGCTAATAACATAAATGACACCTCCATCCATCTCCATGACAACCAGGACTGACGATTCCCAACTACCTACCTTGGTCCTCCTGTGCTGCGTCGTTGTAGTTGACAGGCTTGCGGTTCCTCTTGCCCTTGCCCAGTTTACTAGCCAGGTCTTCCTGTTGTTGCTCATAGTGATGTCTCAGCAGCTTCTCCCAGTATTCTGGGTCCACACACTCTTCCTGCTTAATGATCTCACGCTCCACCTCCTCAATCTGGATACACACATGCAAGAACATGGAAGTAAAGTTTACCTACAACCAGTGTGATACAATCTACTTATAAACCCGTATAATAGCTCAATGGACAGTGTTAACAGTTTACACATAGATAAATATTTTTAAAAGTACACTAAAGTGCCATACACATTTTTGTATACATTAAAGCGTACAAAAACAGTAATGTTATCTATCACTTCTCTCTCCAACAGCTTTTCTCCATCACTCTCTCTGTACATCACCTTATCCTCTCAAACCATGTAGCCAGGTACTTTGAAGGAGCTGAGGTATTCCCCAACTGCCCCCCCCCCCCCCCCCCCCCCCCCCACAAAAAACCTCACCTCTCCCTTCCCTCTCTCTCTCCTTCCCTCTCTCCCTCCTTCCCTTTCTCACCTTATCCTCCTCTCGAACCATGTAGCGGGCCACTTTGAAGGAGCTGAGGTATTCGTTCATGTTCTGCATGTCTGTGTCGTCTGTAGCGTCCTGGCTCCGGTCCAGCAGTCTCTCGATGGCCGAGCTGTCATAGTGGATCACACTGCCCTCATCATCCCTGTTGTCCCCCGCTGGACAGCGTATAGGAGAGAGAGGGGACATACGTGGTGGTGAGAGGACATTGGGGGAATAGAAAACGGTGGTGAAACACAGATTAGGATGTGACTAAAATCGATCTTTATAAAGATGTATGTAACAACCCCCAAAATGCAATGTATATTACAGAATTCTCCCAAATCTCTGACATCTAAACATATACCCAAAATAAATGTCCTATCCTTGCATTTCTTCCTCTGAAATCCCTCCATCCTCCTCCTCTATCCTTCCAACTCCCCCTCTCCCTTTCTCCTATCCTCCTCCCATCCCCCACAATCGATCATCAATCAAATCAAACCAATCAACAAATGTCACTTACATTCGATCTCGTCCTTGAAGAGTTCCTCGGTGCCGAACTTGAGGATGTCGTCCAGCTCCTGTTTGGACATGGATCCAGCCTTGGAGCCCAGGCCGGGCCTCACCACCAGGTGGGTCAGCATCATCTTCCTCTTTGCCACCTGGGTGATGCGCTCCTCCACACTGGCACGGGTCACAAAACGGTAGATCATCACCTTGTTGGCCTGCCCGATGCGGTGGGCGCGACTGAATGCCTTGTGAGGGAGAAGGAGGGAGAAGAGGAGGGAGGAAAGAGTGAGATAGGTAGGGAATGGACACAGAATGAGGGAGAGAGAAAAGGGATTAAGGAATTAACCATTAAATCAAAACAAATTGTATAAGTCACATGTGCCGAATACAACAGGTGTAGTAGACCTTACAGTGAAATGCTTACTTACAAGCCCTTAACCAACAATGCAGTTTTAAGAAAACACCTAAAAAAAAGTAAGAGATAAGAATAACAAATCATTAAAGAGCAGCAGTAAATAACAACAGCAGGGCTATATAAAGGGGGTACCGGTACAGAGTCAATGTGTGGGGGCACCGGTGTCGAGGTAATTGAGGTAATATGTACATGTAGGTAGAGTTATTAAAGTGACTATGCATAGATAATAACAGAGAGTAGCAGCAGCGTAGAATAGGGGGGAATAGTGCCTTGCGGTCGGAGGCAGAGAAGTTGCCGTAACAGGCAGTGATGCAACCACTCAGGAAGCTCTCGATGGTGCAGCTGTAAAACCTTTTGAGGATCTGAGGACCCATGCCAAACCTTTCAGTCTCCTGAGGAAGAATAGGTTTTGTCGTGCCCTCTTCATGACTGTCTTGGTGTGCTTGGAACATGTTAGTGTGTTAGTGATGTGGACGCCAAGGAACTTGAAGCTCTCAACCTGCTCCACTACAGCCCCGTCGATGAGAATGGGGGCATGCTCAGTCCTCCTTTTCCTGTAGTCCACAATCATCTCCTTTGTCTTGATCACATTGGGGGAGAGATTGCTGTCCTTGCACCACACTGTCAGGTCTCTGACCTCCTCCCTATAGGCTGTCTCATCATTGTCGGTGATCAAGCCTACCACTGTTGTGTCATCAGCAAACTTCATGATGGTGTTGGAGTCATACCTGGCCGTGCAGTCATGATTGAACAGGGAGTACAGGAGGGGACTGAGCACGCACCCCTGAGGGGCCATTGTGTTGAGGATCAGCGTGGCGGATGTGTTGTTACCTACCTTTACCACCTGAGGACGGCCCGTCAGGAAGTCCAGGATCCAGTTGCAGAGGGAGGTGTTTAGTCCCAGGGTCCTTAGCTTAGTGATGAGCTTTGAGGGCACTATGGTGTTGAACGCTGAGCTGTAGTCAATGAATACGATTCTCACATAGGTGTTCCTTTTGTCCAAGTATGAAAGGGCAGTGGGGAGTGCAATAGAGATGGCATAATCTGTGGATCTGTTGGTGCAGTATGCAAATTGGAGTGGGTCTAGGGTTTCTGGGATAATGGTGTTGATGTGAGCCATGACCAGCCTTTCAAAGCACTTCATGGCTACAGATGTGAGTGCTACGGGTCGGTAGTCATTTAAGCAGGTTACCTTTGTGTTCTTGGGCACAGGGACTATGGTGGTCTGCTTGAATCATGTTGGTATTACAGACTCAGACAGGGAGAGGTTGAAAATGTCAGTGAAGACACTTGCTAGTTGGTCAGCGCATGCTCGCAGTACACGTCCTGGTCATCCGTCTGGCCCTGCAGCCTTGTGAATGTTGACCTGTTTAAAGGTCTTAATCACATTGTCTGCGTAGAGCGTGATCACACACTCGTCCAGAACAGCTGATGCTCTCATGCATGTTTCAGTGTTACTTGCCTCGAAACGAGCATCAAAGTTATTTAGCTCGTCTGGTCGGCTTGTGTCACTGGGCAGCTCTCGGCTGTGCTTCCATTTGTAGTCTGTAATATTTTGCAAACCCTGCCACATCCGACGAGCATCGGAGCCGGTGTAGTACGATTCGATCTTGGTCCTGTATTGACGCTTTGCCTGCTTAATGGTTCGTCGGAGGGCATAGCGGGATTTCTTAGAAGCTTCCGGGTTACTCTTTAATGCCATCGGAAGAATCCCAGAACATATTCCAGTTTGTGCCAGAAAAACAGTCCTGTAGTTTAGCATCTGCTTCATCTAACCACTTTTTTTTATAGACTGAGTCACTGGTGCTTCCTGCTTTAATTTTTGCTTATAAGCAGGAATCAGGAGGATATAATTATGGTCAGATTTTCCAAATGGATGGGGAAGGAGAGCTTTGTACACGTCTTTGTGTGTGGAGTAAAGGTGGTCTTGAATTTTTTTTCCCTCTGGTTGCACATTTAACATACTGATAGAAATTAGGTAAAACTGATTTAAGTTTCCCTGCATTAAATTCTCTGGCCACTAGGAGCGCCGCCTCTGGATGAGTGTTTTCCTGTTTGCTTATGGCGGTATACAGCTCATTGAGTGCGGTTTTAGTGTCAGCATTGCTCTGTGGTGGTATGTAGACAATTACAAAAAATACAGATGAAAACTCTCTAGGTAGATAGTGTGGTCTACATCTTATCATGAGATACTCTACCTCAGGCGAGCAAAACCTAGAGACTTCCTTAGATATCATGCACCAGCTGTTGTTTACATATATGCATAGGCCCCCGCTCCATGTCTTACCAGAGGCTCCTGTTCTATCCTGCCGATAGAGTGTATAACCCGCCAGCTGTATGTTCTTAATGTCGTTGTTCAGCCACGACTCAATGAAACATAAGATATTACAGTTTTTAATGTCCTGTTGGTAGGTATATACGTGCTTTCTGTTCGTCCCATTTATTTTCCAGCGATTAAACGTTAGCTAGCAGGATGGAAGGCAAAGGCAGATTAGCCATTTATTTACTGTTTGTATGATGTTTAAAGAGCAAAAATTAAGTGCATGGAAATGTATGTAAATTCTACATGAATGTCCTTAAAACGTGTTTTTTTTCTCGATAATGGAAATTATTTCAACATTCAAGTGACAGTCTACCTGGATGTCATTGTGGGGGTTCCAGTCTGAGTCGAAGATGACAACAGTGTCTGCTGTGGCCAGGTTAATACCCAGACCCCCTGCCCTGGTGGACAGCAGGAAACAGAATTGAGGAGCACCAGGAGCTGAGAGAGTGAGACAGAAGGAAAGAGAGAGAGAAGGAGATACAGAAAGTGAGATGGGGGAGAGAAATAAATTGGATTAGACACTGATAATGAGAAGGAAAAAAATCGCAATGTTCCCTTTCATCTAAATGGAAATATTTGTATTTGTTTCTAGAACCTGCAGTAGACTGAGCGTCTGCCTCACCATTGAACCTGTCTATGGCCTCCTGTCTCAGAGCTCCTGTGACTCCTCCGTCGATCCTCTCGTACTTATAACCCTCAAAGTCCAGGAAGTCCTCCAACAGGTCCAACATCTTAGTCATCTACCAGGGAGGGAGGAGAGCAGGAGAGAGAAGAGAAATGGTTACGGAACTGCTAACAGCGCGCATGTTTGTATTTGCGTGTGTGTACCAACCTGTGAGAAGACTAGCACCCGGTGTCCCTGGTCCTTCAGTTTCCTCATCATCTTCTGCAACAGAGTCAGTTTCCCAGAAGCCTTTGTGAGGTCCATGCCCTCGTACGCTCCGCTCGCCGTCTTGCGGGCTTCCTAATACCACGGTAAAGACAACACACCATGGCCATGTGATGACATATACATTATATATAGATATAACTTCTTTATTGAACTTGAATAACTGAAAGAATGTAAACTCTTTCATTTACATGAACATTTGTGGTCATGTTTACATTAATGCATATTCCTAGGTTTTTTCCCCCCTTAGACTGAAATAATAGGCTGAATACAATTGTAGCTATACTACTCAAACCTACCAGAATGTGTCACCGTTTTGCAATTCAGAGGTGAATTACAGTGTCCTTACTGTTGAAAATGTGACTTAAGATAATATACACTAATATTGAGTTGCACCATTTTTTGCCTTCAGAACAGCCTCAATTCGTCGGGGCATGGAGTACTAGGTGTCGAAAGCGTTCCACAGGGATGCTGGCCCATGTTGACTCCAATGCTTCCAACAGTTGTGTCAAGTTGGCTGGATGTCCTTTGGGTGGTGGACCATTACTGGTACACACGTGAAACTGTTAGGAGTGAAAAGCCCAGCAGCATTGCAGTTCTTGACACACTGAAACCAATGCGCCTGGCACCTCCTACCATAACCCGTTCAAAGGCAACTTAAATATTTTGTCTTGCACAGTCACCGTCTGAATGGCACACATACACAATCCATGTCTCAATTGTCTCAAGGCTTAAAAATCCTTCTTTAACCTGTCTCTTCCCCTTCATCTACACTGATTAAAGTGGATTTAACAGGTGACATCAACAAGGGACCATAGCTTTCACCTTAATTAATGAGTCTGACACGAAGGGTATAATGTTGCTCCCAGACAAGGCCCAAATCCCCATCATTCACATGAAGAAAATAAGGAAATACAGGGGGCGCAGATCAGGGTGCCTGGTGAGAATTCGTCGGCAAGAGGGTAACTCACCTCTACCATCTGTTCTATTAGCGTGCAAACACTGTAGAAAACACTGTTCGAGACTAAAACAGCTCTGTTCGAGACTATCCTACCAATGGGACATTAAAAACTGTAATATCTTATGTTTCACCAAGTCGTGGCTGAACGACCACACGCATAATATACAGTTGGCTGTGTTTTCCGTACATCGGCAGGACAGAACAGCTACGTCTGGTAGGGTTGGGGGTTTGTGTCTATTTGTAAATAACAGCTGGTGCGCAATGTCTAATATTAAGGTAGGCTCGAGGTATTGCTCGTCTGAGGTAGAGTACAACATAATAAGCTGTAGACCACACTATCTACCAAGATAAGCTGTAGACCACTCTATCTACCATATTTTTCATAGCCATCTATTTACCACCACAAACCGAAACTGGCAGTAAGACCGCATTCAATGAGCCATAAGGCCGCATTTATGGCCATAAGGCTTGCAAAGCAGAGCTTGCAAAGTGTTACGGACCACAAAGGTAAACTCAGACGTGAGCTGCCCAGTGACGCAAGCCTACCAGACGGGCTAAATACCTTATATGCTCGGTTCGAGGCAAGCAACACTGAAACATGCATGAGAGCACCAGCTGTTTCAGATGCCTGTGTGATCACGCTCTCCGTAGCCGATGTGAGCAAGACCTTTAAACAGGTCAACATTCACAAGGCCACGGGCCAGACGGATTACCAGGACGTGTACTCAGAACATGTACGGACCAACTGGCAAGAGTCTTCACTGACATTTTCAACCTCTCCCTCACCGAGTCTGTAATACCTACATCTTTCAAGCAGACCACCATAGTCCCTGTGCCCAAGAAAGTGAAGGTAATCTGTCGAAATGACTACCGACCCGTAGCACTCATGTTAGTAGCCATGAAGTGCTTTGAAAGGCTGGACATGGCTCACATCAACACCATCATCCCAGAAACCGTAGACCCACTCCAATTCGCATACCGCCCCAACAAATTCGATTTGATATGATTTGATTCACCTGGTCAGTCAATCATTGAAAGAGCAGGTGTTCCTAACGTTTTGTACACTCAGTGTATCATTATGATCATAGTTACCATGGAGGCGACAGGGAAAAGATAGGGGTGGTTGGCACACTTCTTCAGGTCCATCATGATGTTGAGTAGAGACACCTGGTTACCTCCTCCTTTAGAGTTCAGAGCCTCAAAGTTCCTCGTCAGAATCAACTTGTAGTATTTCCTTTTATAATACATCAATGAAGAAAGACACAGTTAGTGTGTGATTATTTTTATGATTATCTTGTCACTCTCTCTTTTTCAGTCTCTTTGTCAACCATACGCCTTTCCCTCCTCTCTTCCCTCTTTTTCACTATTCCTGTCCTTTCGTTCCTCTCCTCTCCTTTCTCCCTCCATGCATCCTCCCCCACCCCTCCCCACTCTCTCTCCACCCCGCTCCTTCTTACTTCTGCATGGGGCTTAGTTCCACTCGTACGATGAGCTCAGTCTTGGACGGCATGTTCTTGAAGACGTCAGCCTTCAGCCTCCTCAACATGTGGGGACCCAGCAGGTCATGGAGCTTCTGGATCTGGTCCTCCTTGGAGATGTCTGCAAACTCCTCCAGGAACCCCTCCAGATTACTACAGAGGGAGGGAGAGAGAGAGAGTGAAAGCATGTCTGGTGAATGGAGGCTATTTAGGTTGAAAACATGCAAATAGAAGTAGAGATGCATGGCTGTGTTGTGTGTGAGTGGTTTGCTTGCATATATGGCTGCATTTGGACAAGCAGCTCGATTCCACTAATTGGTCTTTTGGCCAATCACATCAGATCTTTTCACGTCAGCTCTTTTTCAGAGCTGATCTGATTGGTCAAAAGACCAATTAGTGGGGGAAAAAGATCAGAATTGGGCTGCCTGTCTAAACACAGCCTATGAGTGTGTGCATCTATACATCCACATACGTCCAAGTCGGTGTCAGTCTATATGTACATGTTATGCGTATGTGTTTATATGGCTGTGTTTACACAGAGAGCCCAATTCTGATATTTGGCCTAATTATTGATCTGATAGGTCAAAATACCAATTAGTGGCAAAAGATCAGAATTAGTCTGTCTGTGTAAACACAGCCATTATGTGAATATGTGTGTGCGTGTGTTACCCTACTTGAAACGGTTGGGAGTGAGGAAGTTGAGCAGGTGAAACAGCTCCTCCAGGTTGTTCTGTAGAGGAGTACCAGTCAGCAGCAGCTTGTGGTCAATCGTATAGTCATTCAGACGTCTGAAGAACTGAGGAGAGAAAGCACAGGCAATAATTAATTGATTGATTCAACGATTGATTGATTGTTGACGTTCATTGTCTTTCAAGAGGAAATTCTGTAAGGTTTCAAATTGTATTTGTGAAGTTTTCAGGTTTTATGATTAGCGAGAGTCTTCCTGGATGGCTCGGTATTGTCTTCCTCGAAGTGAGCATAGAATGTGTTGAGCTCGTCTGGGAGGGAGGCTTCAGTGGGCACCTCACAGCTGGATTTGCCTTTGTAGTCTTTGGTAGTGTGTAGTAGTCCTTGCCACATACGGAGTGAGTCTGAGTTGTCGAACGTCAATTCAAGGTTTGAGTCTGTATTGCCTTTGGCGTCCCTAATGGATTTGCGTAGCTGCTCGCCTTGTACGCGTTGCGTGCCACCAAGTCATCGGGGTTCGTTCTGCTGACATTGAATGCTGCAGTACGGGCTATCAGCATTGTACGGATATCTCCGTTCATCCAGGGTTTTTGGTTGGGGCAGTGGTGTAGTGGTGCCTGGAAAAGTAGGTATACTCAAATTTTGCCATTTTTTCTCCAAACGGCCTGTCCGGCAAAGGAAAAGCACCCTGTCTGAAAAATTGAGAAACAATTACATACACTATGAACCTACAATGATAAATCCCACATTGGTCTTTCACAGTCAGGCCAACCCAAGCTGTTCTATGCAGTAGGCTAATAGTAGGCCTACTATTGAAACTGATAAACTGAGTCAGAAATGTACAGGTTACAGATTTTACCCAATTTATTTTCCAGGTTTTCGTTCTCAAAGTCACACGGTTTTTAACAGAAAAACAACATAATTGTATGTTCTAAGTCAATAACAATGCTTAAACCACATCAGGAGACCACCTTTGAGATCTGGGAAAATCTAAGAAATGTTGATTTTTGAAAAAAGTTACCCTTTACTTCACGTGTGCAGGCACCTAGCACTATTGTTTGATTAGCATGTTTCTAGCACATGAGATGGAGTTTGCAAAGGAAATGGCCACTGGAATTATGCAAATAATCATGATCTGTTTCTGACAGGTAGGATACTTTGCATCTAGCTAACATTTAATGGAGAAGGTTTTTGGGAAAGCCTTTCAATCTACCAGAAGATGGGTTTGCCTTTCATTAGCATCGCTATATTTGACCTGTTCCTTAATTGGTTTTACTTCATATTATGAGGCATGTCTTACCTTGCTTCAAAGTAGCATGTAGCCAAAATCCACCATAGAAACGTAAAGGCTACTATTTTTTATAGAGACTTCCTCATATGTGTTCTATTGGTTTTCTTTCAACTTTGTTTCATTGTCTAGCAGCCAAAGGCATCATCCTAATCATGTTAGCCACCCATGTTGCTATGTCCTCCAACGAAACATCAAACAGGCAAAGCGTCAATACAGGACCAAGATCGAATCGTACTACACCGGCTCCGACGCTCTTCGGATGTGGCAGGGCTTGCAAACTGTTACAGACTACAAAGGGAAGCACAGCTGAGAGCTGCCCAGTGACAAGAGCCTACCAGACGAGCTAAATAACTTGTATGCTCACTTCGAGGCAAATAACACTGAAACATGCATGAGAGCTTCAGCTGTTCCGGACGACTGTGAGATCACACTCTCCGCAGCCGATGTGAGTAAGACCTTTAAACAGGTCAACATTCACAAGACCGGAGGGCCAAACGGATTACCAGGATGTGTACTCCGAGCATGACCTGACCAACTGGCAAATGTCTTCACTGACATGTTCAACTACTCCCTGTCTGAGTCAGTAATACTACCATAGTCCCTGTGCCCAAGAACACTAAGGTAACCTGCTTAAAACTTGTTGGGGATAGGGGGCAGTATTTTCACTTTGGATGAATTGCGTGCCCATAGTGAACTTCATCCTACTCTGTCCTAGATTGCTAATATATGCATATTATTATTACTATTGGATAGAAAACACTCTGAAGTTTCTAAAACTGTTTGAATTATGTCTGTGAGTATAACAGAACTAATAGGGCAGGCAATCTTACAAACAGGAAGTGAAATTCTGAATACATGTCTAATTTTAAGTCATCGCCTATCCACTTGCAAATAAGATATGGATCTGGAAGCACTTCCTACGCCTTCAACTAGATGTCCTCAATCAGTATAACATGGAATGGAGCTTCTGGTGATTAAGAAGTGAGTATACAGCAATGCCCACTGAAGAATAAGTGGGTATATGGCATATACCTGCGTATATCCTCCACTACACCAGCGGCTTGGGGTATGTCTGGATTCTTATTGTGGGTACAACATCATCAACACATTTCCTATTGAAGCCTGTGACTGACGATGTATATTCCTCAATGTTGATGGATGAGTCCTGGGTGGATGAATCTTTGACCGTATTCCAATCAGTATTCTCAAAACAGTCCTGCAGCATTGAGTCTGCCTCCTCTGTCCAGCGCCTCACTATTCTCTGTGTTGGTGTCTCCTTCTTGAGTTGCAGCGTGTAGGACGGGGGAGTAGGAACAGAGAGACGTGATCTGATTGGCCAAAGTTAAAAACAGTACAAACGCACACACACACACACACACACACACACACACAAAACCAAACAGGTGCAGCCTACCTTGCTCTGGTTGTTCTTGAGGCGGTGGGCTTCGTCCACCACTAGACAGGCCCAGTCTATAGACTTCAGGGAGGTCTGGTCTATCGTCACCAGCTCATAGGACGTCAACAGGACATGGAACTTTATAGGGGCTTCTCTCTGGAGAGGAGGAGGGGGGATAGAGGGGAGAGAGAGAGAGGAGGATGGGGGATAGAAGGGGGATAGAGGGGAGAGAGAGAGGAGGAGGGGGGATAGAGGGGGGATAGAGGGGAGAGAGAGAGGAGGAGGGGGGATAGAGGGGGGATAGAGGGGGGAGAGAGAGAGGAGGATGGGGGATAGAGGGGAGAGAGAGAGAGGAGGAGGGGGGATAGAGGGGGGAGAGAGAGAGGAGGAGGGGGGATAGAGGGGGAGAGAGAGAGGAGGAGGGGGGATAGAGGGGGGAGAGAGGGGGGGAGAGAGAGAGGAGGAGGGGGGATAGAGGGGGGATAGAGGGGAGAGAGAGAGGAGGAGGGGGGATAGAGGGGAGAGAGAGAGAGGAGGAGGGGGGATAGAGGGGGGAGAGAGAGAGGATGAGGGGGGATAGAGGGGGGAGAGGGGGGGAGAGAGAGAGGAGGAGGGGGGATAGAGGGGGGATAGAGGGGAGAGAGAGAGGAGGAGGGGGGATAGAGGGGAGAGAGAGAGAGGAGGAGGGGGGGATAGAGGGGGGATAGAGAGGGGAGAGAGAGAGGAGGAGGGGGGATAGAGGGGGGATAGAGAGGGGAGAGAGAGAGGAGGAGGGGGGATAGAGGGGGGATAGAGAGGGGAGAGAGAGAGGAGGAGGGGGGATAGAGGGGGGAGAGAGAGAGGAGGAGGGGGGATAGAGGGGAGAGAGAGAGAGGAGGAGGGGGGATAGAGGGGGGGAGAGAGAGGAGGAGGGGGGATAGAGGGGGGAGAGGGGGGAGAGAGAGAGGAGGAGGGGGGATAGAGGGGGGATAGAGAGGGGAGAGAGAGAGGAGGAGGGGGGATAGAGGGGAGAGAGAGAGGAGGAGGGGGGGTAGAGGGGGGATATAGAGGGGAGAGAGAGAGGAGGAGGGGGGATAGAGGGGAGAGAGAGGAGGAGGGGATAGAGGGGGGATAGAGAGGGGAGAGAGGAGGAGGGGGGATAGAGAGGGGATAGAGAGAGAGGAGGAGGGGGGATATAGGGGGGGTAGAGGGGGGAGAGAGAGAAGAGGAGGGGGGATAGAGGGGGGGTAGAGGGGGGAGAGAGAGAGGAGGAGGGGGGATAGAGGGGAGAGAGGGAGAGGGACAGAGAGAAACAGAAGCAGATATTTGATTTTTTTCTTTTTTAGAAGATGGGATGAACAGATCTGAGCTTTCTCTCATGTCGTTCCTCTGCCCCCTCCTCCCCTCCCTCCCTCCCGTCCGTCCTCACCCTCAGTTTGAAGGTTTTCCTCCCTCCCCGTACGGCCGTGTCGTCGAAGGTTAGCTCGTTCTCTCTGATGATGGCTCTGCTGTCCTTGTCTCCTGTGTAGGTCACCACGTAGAAGTCAGGGGCCCACATCTCAAACTCTCTCTCCCAGTTAATGATGGTGGAGAGGGGGGCACTCACCAGGAACGGGCCCCTAGTGTGGCCCTTGGTGGGGGGAAGAGGGTAGGAGAGATTTTTTTTATACAAAGATGAATAGAATACTTTATTATTCTATTAAAATGACAACATGATACTCAAGAGGGAATTTGCATAGCACAGAGAACACAGGGCTCCTAACGGTGCCATCCTACCTCTTTGAAGAGTGAGTAGAGGAAGACGATGGTCTGGATAGTCTTGCCCAGCCCCATCTCGTCTGCCAGGATGGTGTCAGTGCCCTGTGCCCAGGAGAAACGCAGCCAGTTGAGTCCCTCCAGCTGGTAGAGGTGCAGAGTGCCCCCCGTCGCCGTCACAAAGTCTGGCTGCTCCTCGTACTTTATCGTAGGCTGGAAGATAAAGAGAAAGAGGGATGGTGATGTAAGGGGGGAAAAATGGAGATAAACATCATTGACATCATTGTACAGAATGACACTAGAGTTTTGACTTGGTAGTGAGAGTTGATCGGCTACCGGAATGACGACCAATAGATGTGGCCGTTACAGAGTGAGTGAGCCAATCAGAACTCACGTCGTTGACAGGTGATCTGTGGGGGTCTTCACTCTCTTCCATCCTCATCCTCCTCATCCTCCTCGGCATGTCTGGGGCCTCCTTCATCACCTCATCCCTGAACCAATCAATCAATTGATCCATCAATCAATCTATCAATCATCAATCCAGTGTCCCTGAGCTATTTACAACAGCATACAAGGTTTTCCAAACTTGGTTTGTGATGTAGAACTGTGACGTTCACCATGTTGACACTGACATTATTAAGACAGATTCACTGTAGTAGTGTTAAGTGCCAACATGGATGCCATTTGGCCAGTCCACTAGTCCAGTACCTGTGTGCCCAGTAGTTGGCCTTGTGAATGACAAACTCTGGCATCTCCAGATCGTCTCTCTCCCATGTGCACTGGTCGTAGGTCAGGTCTCTCCACTTGACCAGGTAGTGGTATATCCCTTTCTTGTCCATACTGGGAAACACACACACACACGTACACACACGTACACACACGTACACACACGTACACACACGTACACACACACACACGTACACACACATTATGGACAGAACTGCACACAATAATAAACTAGCACACACACACATACATACACACACCCGCCTCACACATACACACACACCCCGCCCACCCACCCCCATCTCACACACCCCAACCCCGCTCCCCCCCCCCCATCCCCACATGCACACGTACCTGTGATTGATGATGCGGTGGACCATCATCCATTCAGGCTTGATGCCGTATTTATAGAACTTGTCATCCAGGGCAGCATAGTCTGGGTCTTTCAGCCTCCTCTTCTCACTCTTAACACTCTCCTCCTCTCCCCCGGAACCATAGTCCAGACTGGGAGGCTCCTCCATATCTGTCTTCCTCTGGTAGTTACGGAACATCACAGAGTGGAAGATCTCCAGCTAGACGGATGGTAAAGAAGAGAAAAAAGAAGAGAGGAATAGATGGAGGAAAGAGAGAATGTGTTGAATGAAAACAAGGAAGGGAAGTGTGTAGGATACTTGCATGCTAAGCGTCTTGTCGTTTTTCATATCATTACATCAGCCTCTCCTCCAACTGTTTCACTCTCTCTCTCTCTCCCTCCCTCCCTGCCTACTTCTCTCTCCCTTTCCTCTCATCTCCCTCTATTTCCCTCTCACCTGCAGTTCAGTGATCCAGGTACAGTGCCAGTAGGACTGTCCAGTCAGCTTGACAAAGAACTCCCTCTCAGCCCTGCCCTTCATGGGGGGTGGCGGAGGAGCATCAGGAGGGGTATCGGGGGCGGGAGGCACGGGTACAGGATCGGGGGGCTCGCCCCATCGCCAGTGGAGGATCCTCTGCACCCTGCCCTTGATAGCAGGACACTGGGGGTAGAAGACGAAAATGCAGAATCAGAATAAATTAGAGTAAGGTAAAGTAGAGTAGATTGAATAGAATACAATAGGAAAGCTTTATTGTCCACACAATGTGGACATTTTGCATTTGGCCTAATAGTGGCATTGTGCACATAATGATAAACAAACAAGACTTACAGTGCAGCGTGGACACAGCCACTCTCCGTTGGGGATCTCAGGCAGGGGCGGGTTGAGACAGTGGATGTGGTAGGAGGAAGTGCAGGTGTCACAGCACAATAGTTCCCCCCCATCTTTACAGACCCTGCAGAACTCAATGTGGTCATCCTCCTCTTCCTCCAGTCCTACCAGCAGTCCAACCCCAGGTACCTCTGGTACCACCATGTCCTCACTCTCCTCCTCAAACTCCTCAAAGTCCTCATCCTTCGCTTCCCACTGGATCCCCTCTTTCTCCTGCAGGAGAAGAGGAGAGGAATAGGAGAGGAGAGGAGGAGGACAGGAGAGGAGAAGAGGAGAGAAAGAGGACAGGAGAGGAGAAGAGGAGTGGAAGAGGACAGGAGAAGAGGAGGGGAGGAGGACAGGAGAGGAGAAGAGGAAGAGGACAGGACGGGAGAGGAGAGGAGAAGAGGAGGAGGACAGGAGAGGAGAAGAGGAAGAGGACAGGACAGGAGAGGAGAAGAGGAGGAGGACAGGAGAGGAGAAGAGGAGAAAAGGAGGAGGACAGGACAAGAGGACAGGAGGAGGACAGGAGGGGGACAGGAGGAGGACAGGAGAAGAGTGCATGGGGAAGTAATAAGTAAATAAAATAATTTGATCCATTATCATCATCGGTAGGGTTTATATGTCTGATGATACCTTACAGTGCATTCAGAAAGTACTCAGACCCCTTGACTTTATCCATACCCATTTTGATACATTACAGCCTTATTCTAAAATGTATTAAATAAAAAAAATATCTCATCAATAAACACACAATACCCTAAAATGACAAGGCAAAAACTGTTTTTTTTTAGAAATGTTTGCAAATGTATAAAATAAAAAATCTGAAATACCTTACTTACATAAGTATTCAGACCCTTTGGTATGAGACTCGAAATTGAGCTCAGGTGCATCCTGTTTCCATGAATCATCCTTGAGATTTTTCTACAACTTGATTGGAGTCTACCTGTGGTAAATTCAATTGATTGGACATCATTTGGAAAGGCACACACCTGTCTGTATAAGGTCCCACAGTTGACAGAGCATGTCAGAGCAAAAAACAAGCCATACGGTCAAAGAAATTGTCCATAGAGCTCAGAGACAGGATTGTGTTGAGGCACAGATCTGGGGAAGGGTACCAAGATATTTCTGCAGCATTGAAGGTCCCCAAGAACACAGTGGCCTCCAGAATTCTTAAAAGGAAGAAGTTTGGAACCCAAGACTCCGCCGGGCCAAACTGAGCAATCGGGGGAGAAGGGCCATGGTCAGGGAGGTGACCAAGAACTCGATGTTCACTCTGACGGAGCTCCAGAGTTCCTCTGTGGAGATGGAATAACCTTCCAGAAGGACAACCATCTCAGCAGCACTCCACCAATCAGGCCTTTATGGTAGAGTGGCAAGCTAAAAGCCACTCAGTTTTTCAACAGCAGGGAGACGATTCAGGATCATGGGAAAGATGAACAGAGCAAAGTACAGAGAGATCCTTGATGAAAACCTGCTCCAAAGCGCTCAGAACCTCAGAATGGGGCGAAGGTTCACCTTCCAACAGGACAACGACCCTAAGCACACAGCCAAGACAACGTAGGAGTGTCTTCGGGAAAAGTCTCTGAATGTCCTTGAGTGGCCCACCCAGAGCCCGGACTTGAACCTGATCAAACATCTCTGGAGAGACCTGAAAATAGCTGTGCAGCAACGCTCCACATCCAACCTGAAAGAGCTTGAGAGGATCAGCAGAGAAGAATGGGAGAAACTCCCCAAATACAAGTGTGCAAAGCTTTCAGCGTCATACCTAAGAAGACTCAAGGCTGTAATCACTGCCGAAAGTGCTTCAACAAAGTACTGAGTAAAGGGTCTGAATACTTACGTACAGTTGAAGTCGGAAGTTTACATACACTTAGGTTGGAGTCATTAAAACTCATTTTTCAACCATTCCAAAAATGTCATGTTAACATGTCAAGTCAGTTAGTACATCTACTTTGTGCATGACAAGTCATTTTTCCAACAATTGTTTACAGACAGATTATTTCACTTATAATTCACTGTATCACAATTCCAGTGGGTCAGAAGTTTACATACACTAAGTTAACTGTGCCTTTAAACAGTTTGGAAAATTCCAGAAAATTATATCAAAGCTTTAGAAGCTTCTGATAGGCTAATTGACATCATTTGAGTCAATTGAAGGTGTACCTGTGGATGTATTTCAAGGCATACCCTCAAACTCAGTGCCTCTTTGCTTGACATAATGGGAAAATCAAAGAGGAGCGATTTCCAAACGCCTGAAGGTACCACGATCATCTGTACAAACAATAGTACGCAAGTATAAACACCATGGGACCACGCAGCCATCATACCGCTCAGGAAGGAGACGCGTTCTATCTCCTAGAGATGAACGTACGTTGGTGCGAAAAGTGCAAATCAATCCCAGAAAAACAGTGAAGGACCTTGTGAAGATGCTGGAGGAAACAGGTACAAAAGTATCTATATCCACAGAACAACAAGTCCTATATCAACATAACCGGAAAGGCCGCTCAGCAAGGAAGAAGCCACTGCTCCAAAACCGCCATAAAAAAGCCAGACTACGGTTTGCAACTGCACATGGGGACAAAGACTGTACTTTTTGGAGAAATGTCCTCTGGTCTGATGAAACAAAAATAGAACTGTTTGGCCATAATGACCATCATTATGTTTGGAGGAAAAAGGGGGAGGCTTGCAAGCCAAAGAACACCATCCCAACCTTGAAGCACGGGGGTGGCAGTATCATGTTGTGGGGGTGCTTTGCTGCAGGAGGGACTGGTGCACTTCACAAAATAGATGACATCATGAGGCAAAACAAATATGTGGATATATTGAAGCAACATCTCAAGACATCAGTCAGGAAGTTAAAGCTTGGTTGCAAATGGGTCTTCCAAATGGACAATGACCCCAAGCATACTTCCAAAGTTGTGGCAAAATGGCTTAAGGACAACAAAGTCAAGGTATTGGAGTGGCCATCACAAAGCCCTGACCTAAATTCCATAGAAAATTTGTTGGCAGAACTGAAAAAGTGTGTGCGAGCTAGGAAGCCTACAAACCTGACTCAGTTACACCAGCTCTGTCAGGAGGAATGGGCAAAAATTCACCCATATTATTGTGGGAAGCTTGTGGAAGGCTAGCTGAAATGTTTGACCCAAGTTGAACAATTTAAAGTGCTACCAAATACTAATTGAGCGTATGTAAACTTCTGACCCACTGTGAATGTGATGAAAGAAATAAAAGCTGAAATAAATCACTCTCTCTACTATTATTCTGACAATTCACGTTCTTAAAATAAAGTGGTGATCCTAACTGACCTAAAACAGGGAATTTTTACTTGGATTAAATGTCAGGAATTGTGAAAAACTGAGTTTAAATGTCTTTGGCTAAGGTGTATGTAAACTTCCGACTTCAACGGTAAATGTGATATTTACGGGTTTTGACATTTTCTTATTTAGCAAAAATACCTAAAAACATTTTTTTCTTTGTCATTATGGGGTATTGTGTGTAGACTGAGGAGGGGGGGGGAAAAAACAATTTAATCAATTTTAGAATAAGGCTGGAACGTAACAAAATGTGTAAAAAGTCAAGGGGTCTGAATACTTTCCGAAAGCTCACTGTGAATAGAGTACACACTAACAGTAGCATTACACGCAGCTCGGTCTGTAATGATGACATAAACAATCAGTCAAATAGGCAGACTTGAGGATTATTAACACCAACTTTGAGGATTACGGTACGGTACTCACACAGTGTGGGCAACTCCACTTGCCCTCGGGGGCCTTCTCCAGCTCAGGCTCCAGACAGACCAGGTGGTAGGCCCTAGGACAGGTGTCACACAGAATGATCTCCCCTCCCTGCTGGCACACCTCACAGTAGTCCTGGTGGTCTGTCTCATAACCATCCCCCTCCACCTCACCCTCATCCAGCACTGCGAGAGAGAGAGAGAGAGAGAGAGAGAGAGAGAGAGAGAGAGAGAGAGAGAGAGAGAGAGAGAGAGAGAGAGAAGGGAAAAGGGACGGGAAAAAAAGGGAAGGGGATAAGAGAGAGGGGTGGGAGAGAGGGAGAAGGAGAAAAGACAGAGACACATCACATGCTGAGCATAAGTCAGACAGATTCAGAGTTTATAACCTTTTTTTATGGAACATTTTGTTTACTTTTCTTATTCTTCTTGGCCGGGCGTCCTCTCTTGTTCTTCTTGACCCGGGAGGAGCTGTCGGAGCGGACCGAGGAGCTGTGGACACTGGAGTCCTCTTGCAGCGAGTCCTCCTCATCAACATCATCACCACTCTGAGAGGAAGGGATTGAGTTAGATATATACTCAGCAAAAAAAGTAACGTCCCTTTTTCAGGACGCTGTCTTTCAAAGATAATTTGTAAAAATCTAAATAACTTCACAGATCTTCATTGTAAAGGGCTTGAACACTGTTTCCCATGCTTGTGGAATGAACCATAAACAATTAATCAATATGCACCTGTGGAACAGTGGTTAAGACACTAACAGCTTACAGACAGTAGGCAATTAAGGTCACAGTTATGAAAACTTAGGACACTAAAGAGGCCTTTCTACTGACTCGGAAAAACCCCAAAACAAAGATGCCCAGGGTCCCTACTCATCTGCGTGAACATGCCTTAGGCATGCTGCAAGGAGGCATGATGACTGCAGATGTGGCCAGGGCAATAAATTGCAATGTCCGTACTATGAGACGCCTAACACAGTGCTACAGGGAGACAGGATGGACAGCTGATCGTCCTTGCAGTGGCAGACCACGAGTAACAACACCTGAACAGAATCGGTACATCTGAACATCACACCTGCGGGACAGGTACAGGATGGAAACAACAACTGCCCGAGTTACACCAGGAATGCACAATCCCTCCATCAGTGCTCAGACTGTCCGCAATAGGCTGAAAGAGGCTGGACTGAGGGCTTGTAGGACTGTTGTAAGGCAGGTCCTCACCAGACATCGTCGCTGGACAAGACAGGACTGGCAAAAAGTGCTCTTCACTGACGAGTCGCGGTTTTGTCTCACCAGGGGTGATGGTCGGATTCGCGTTTACCGTCGAAGGAATGAGTATTACACCAAGGCCTGTACTCTGGAGCGGGATCGATTTGGAGGTGGAGGGTCCATCATGGTCTGGGGCGGTGTGTCACAGCATCATCGCACTGAGCTTGTTGTCATTACAGGCAATCTCAACGCTGTGCGTTACAGAGAAGACTTCCTCCTCCCTCATGTGGTACCCTTCCTGTAGGCTCACCCTGACATGAACCTCCAGCATGACAATGCCACCAGCCATACTGCTCGTTCTGTGCGTGATTTCCTGCAAGACAGGAATGTCAGTGTTCTGGCGTGGCCAGCGAAGAGCCCGGATCTAAATACTGGGACCTACTGGATCGGAGGGTGAGGGCTATGCCCATTCCCCCCAGAAATGTCTGGGAACTTGCAGATGCCTTGGTGGAAGAGTGGGGTAACATTTCACACCAAGAACTGGCAAATCTGGTGCAGTCCATGAGAAGATGCACTGCAGTACTTAATGCAGCTGGTGGCCACACCAGATACTGACTGTTACTTTTTGATTTTGACCCCCGCTTTGTTCAGGGACACATTATTCCATTTCTGTTAGTCACATGTCTGTGGAACTTGCTCAGTTTATGTCTCAGTTGTTGAATCTTGTTATGTTCATACAAATATTTACACGTTAAGTTTTCTGAAAATAAACGCAGTTGACAGTGAGAGGAAGTTTATTTTCTGCTGAGTTTATATATAATATAAGGTTGAAGTCAGATGTTTACCTACACCTTAGCATTTAAACTCAGTTTTTCACAATTCCTGACATTTAATCCTAGTTAAAATTCCCTGTCTTAGGTCAGTTAGGATCACCACTTTATTTTAAGAATGTGAAATGTCAGAATAATAGTAGAGAGAATGATTTATTTCAGCTTTTATTTCTTTCATCACATTCCCAGTGGGTCAGAAGTTTACATACACTCAATTAGTATTTGGTAGCATTGTCTTTAAATTGTTTAACTTGGGTCAAACGTTTCAGGTAGCCTTCCACAAGCTTCCCACAATAAGTTGGGTGAATTTTGTCCCATTCCTCCTGACACAGCTGGTGTAACTGAATAAGGTTTGCAGGCCTCCTTGCTCGCACATGCTTTTTCACTTCTGCCCACACATTTTCTATGTGATTGATGTCAGGGCTTTGTGATGGCCACTCTAATATCTTGACTTTGTTGTCCTTAAGCCATTTTGCCACAACTTTGGAAGTATGCTTGGGGTCATTGTCCATTTGGAAGACCCATTTGCGACCAAGCTTTAACTTCCTGACTGATGTCTTGAGATGTTGCTTCAATATATCCACCTAATTTTCCAGTCCTCATGATGCCATCTATTTTCTGAAGTGCACCAGTCCCTCCTGCACAAAGCACCCCCACTACATGATGCTGCCACCCCTGTGCATCACGGTTGGGATGGTGTTCTTCGGCTTGCAAGCCTCTCCCTTTTTTCCTCCAAACATAACGATGGTCATTATGGCCAAACAGTTCTATTTTTGTTTCATCAGACCAGAGGACATTTCTCCAACAAGTACGATATTTGTCCCCATGTGCAGTTGCAATCCGTAGTCTGGCTTTTTTATGGTGCTTTTGGAGCAGTGGCTTCTTCCTTGCTGAGCGGCCTTTCAGGTTATGTCGCTATAGGACTCATTTTACTGGGGAAATACCTGTTTCCTCCAGCATCTTCACAAGGTCCTTTGCTGTTGTTCTGGGATTTATTTGCACTTTTCGCACCAAAGTATGTTCATCTCTAGGAGACAGAACGCGTCTCCTTCCTGAGCGCTATGACGGCTGTGTTGTCCCATGGTGTTTATACTTGCGTACTATTGTTTGTACAGATGAATGTGGTACCTTCAGGCGTTTGGAAATTGCTCCCAAGGATGAACCAGGCTTGAGGAGTTTTTCTGAAGTCTTGGCTGATTTCTTTTGATTTTCCCATTATGTCAAGCAAAGAGGCACTGAGTTTGAAGGTAGGCCTTGAAATACATCCACAGGTACACCTCCAATTGACTCAAATGATGTCATTTAGCCTATCAGAAGCTTCTAAAGCCATGACATAATTTTCTGGAATATTCCAAGCTGTTTAAAGGCACAGTTAACTTCTGTTAACTTGTGATACAGTGAATTATAAGTGAAATAATCTGACTGTAAACAATTGTTGGAAAAATGACTTGTCATGCACACAGTTGGTGTCCTAACCAACTTGCCAAAACTATAGTTTGTTAACAAGAAATTTGTGGAGTGGGTGAAAAACTAGTTTTAATGACTCCAATTTAAGTGTATGTAAACTTCCGACTTCAACTGTATCTATATCTATATCTATATATATATATATATATATATATATATATATATATATATATATATATATATATATATATATAGAGAGAGAGAAAGAGAGAGAGAGAGAGAGAGAGAGAGAGAGAATTTTGCAAAAATAGCCACTGTGTACAACGTGAAACACCAAATAATGCATGCAGAGCAGAATTAGACCGATACCTTCTAATTATCAAAATCCAGAAAAGAGCCATCTTCAACAACCTAATAGGAAGTGATTCTCAAACCTTCCATAACAAAGCCATCACCTACAGAGAGATGAACCTGGAGAAGAGTCACCTAAGCAAGCTGGTCCTGGGGCTCTGTTCACAAACAAAAACAGACCCTGCAGAGCCCCAGGACAGCAACACAATTAGACCCAACCAAATCATGAGAAAACAAAAAGAGAATTACTTGACACATTGGAAAGAACAGAGCAACCTAGAATGCTATTTGGCCCTAAACAGAGAGTGCACAGCGACAACTGTGACTGACCCTAAATAAAAGGAAAGTTTTGACTATGTACACACTCAGTGAGCAAAGCCTTGCTCCTGGCTCTCAAGAGAATACAGGCTATGTGCACACTGCCCATAAAATGAGGTGGAAACTGAGCTGCACTTCCTAACCTCCTGCCAAATGTGTGACCATATCAGATACACATGTTTCCTTCAGATTACACAGACCAACAAAGAATTTGAAAACAAACCCAATTTTGATAAACTCTCATATCTATTTGGTGAAATACCACAGTGTGCCACCACAGCAACAAGATCTGTGACCTGTTGCCACAAGAAAAGGGCAACCAGTGAAGAGCAACCACCATTGTACATACAACCCATATTTATGTTTATTTATTTTCCCTTTTGTACTTTAACTATTTGCACATAATATGAAATATGAAATGTCTTTATTCTTTTGGAACTTTTGTGAGTGTAACATTTACTGTAAATGTTTTATTGTTTGTTTCACTTTTGTTTATCTATTTCACTTGCCTTGGCAATGTAAACATATGCTTCCCATGCCAATAAAGCCCTTAAATTGAACTGAACTGAACTGAGAGAGAGAGAGAGAGAGAGAGGAGAGAAACACCGATCTGTCGACTCTCATACACCAGCATGCTCCCACATACATTGGCCTACACCGCACATCTTAATATCCAAATTCACAGCATTATAATACTTACAGAGCTGCTCTTCTTTCTCTTGTTGCCTAAGGCCCCCAGTTTTATGCGTATGGGGGACATCTTCTTGGCTTTAGCTACTGAAGCCGCTACTGCTGCTGCCACCGCCTTCTTCCTCTCAGCCAGAACACGAGGACTCTTACTGCGACTCTTCTTATACCCAGGGCCTGAGAAACAGGGACAGAATGAAGTCAAGATTTCTACTAGTGCTCTAGTGCGGGATTTCCCAAACCTCTCCTTGGGGTCCTCAGACGTTTCACATATTTGTTCTTGCCCTAAACTGGCACACCAGATTAAATTAGTCGACTATCACCCAAACCCTTGATCAGGGCTACAACATATCTGAGGGTCCAGACTACAATTTGGGACCAATTCCATTTCAATTCAATCAGTCCTTGCTATACATGACACACTCCACTACTCCACCCTTCTCTCTCATCCTCTGACCTTTGCCCTCTTTGGTCTTGGCCTTGCGGAGCGGGGGAGGCGGGGGTGGCAGTAGGGGGGGCGGCCGTGGGGGTTGGGGCTGCTTCCGGGGTGGAGGTGGCTCCGGTGATGGGGTTGCCGCGGAGACCTGCTCGGCGACGGCAATGGCGGCGGCGGCGGCTGCAGCTGCCACGGCTGCAGCACCGGAGCCCTTGAAGGGGTTGTTAGAGCTGAACTCCCTCCACTTGACCCCCAGGATGGTCATCATCTTAGACATGGGGATCTTAGGGTTCTTCTTGGCGATCATGGGCCTGGGAAGATGAAGAGGCAGGTGAGGAAGAAGAGCTGAGTGTTTGATGTACAGAACAGTAATGACAATTGATTTTGAACAGTGTGGCAAATAATATTGAACTTGAAAATAAACTTGAACTAGAAATGGTTGTTTCTGAGGGATTGTGAATGGAGGGAATTGTTCCACGGTTGGTAGTGAACTAGACAACTGAAATAAACAATAACTCATTGAGTCATCTCACTGACAGTCAATCACTACAGCAGGCCAACTGTACCTCATGGACTGGCTGAAGGCTTTGTAGTTGGTGAGTGTGCGGTAATCGTCTTCAGTGAATGTATGATCCACATCCTCCAGACCCCAGTCCATAGCCAGCTGGGCCGACGTCTTCTGTTCTATTGGCTGCAGGAGAGAAACAACCAGTCAGAGAGCTTGAAGACTTTTAGCCATCAGAATGTGTAAAAAATGAAGCAAAACAACAACTATAGCACTTTCTTGTTGTGTTCTTCTTACCTTTGTTGTCTCCTCATGCGTGCTGTCCCCATCATCTTTTTTCTTCTTCTTGGTTTTCTTCTCCTTCTTTTCCTTGTGTTTCTTCTTCTTCTTTTTCTCGCCAGAGAAGTCACTCGCTGCGCTGTCGGAGTTCTCACCATAATCTCTCTCTCGCTCCGAGTCTCTCTCTACATCACTTTCCTGAGAGGAGGAGAGGAGAAAAGAAGGGGAGAGAGGGGAAAGTGAGAAAAAGAGAAAGAACAGAAGAGAGGATGAGGATGCTAAATCAATATGTAATGTCACAGATAGTTTTTTTTCTATGACTTCAATTAAGCAAATGAAATAGAATGACGTGTCATCAGAATGTATGGCGGTTGATGGACCGTAATGATCGAGAGGCTTACAATCTTTTTCCGTTTTTTGGCTTTAACCGGTTTTCCCTCTTTCTCTTTCTCCTTCTTCTTTGTCTCCTTCTTCTTGGGCCCTCGTTTCTTCCTCCCTAGACTGGCCCTGTCTGATGCTTCCCTTTCTTCCTCTACTGGGGATTGAAGCGAGGAGAGGGGGATGGAAGAGAGAAAGAGAGAGATGTGACTAAATCATATTGACTATAATCATCATTGAAGGCTTTGAATTGTCGATCTAATCTCTTCTGAACACAATTAAGCACAACAAAAGCCTCTCACCAACACACTGTCATGTGTGCGTTGACACCAAATGTGTCATATGGGAGAGTGAGATTGACTGAATTGTGACAGTTTGACTGGTAAGTGGGATTGACAGCTGCTTTGTATCAGTTCAGTGAAAACCAAATCCATATCTGGCTTATCTGTTAATGAACGCCTCACAAAAACACAAGAATGTTGTTGGCATTGAAAATGTGAGGCTGAGACATATGAAAGTAAGGCCTTATGTTGGCTACATGTTACAAAGTGCTTTAGGGCTTCTAAAACGTTATGTCCATAGCAATATATATTTCCGCAATAATGAATTGGGAAAATAAAATAAAATCAAACATGTAATAGATTTATTTCGAAGACACGACATCCCACGTTTTGAGGGTCAATAAGTGATAATGAGCAGTTCATCCCTGTATTCAAGTTTTTCCCCTGGCAAAAAGTGAGACTGTACCCTATTGGAGAGTGAGAGAAAGTGAAGCATGTGCTTTGTCAGGGGGATGAAGAGATGGGGGAAAACATCACCAAAAAAACTGTCGCTTGCGGCCGCCATTGCACTTGGTTGAAATTAGTTCGATTTAATGGTTTGTCTTTGTTGGTGGGCGACAACACGCAGCGCGCGCCCAGACGAGTTATCCGCATATTTCTGCTGCAGAGTGCAGCCAGGGGCGGCATTAGCATCACGCGGGGCTCGGTGATTCTGAGGCCGCAAGCCAGTCTGTCTCTATAGGATGAACTGAAAAGACTCCCTACCCTACTTCCCCGCAATTAATTCCAACACCTGGTTCCCGACCACAACAGCCGCCAGCGCATGTCGCGGGGGGTTTAGAGACGCTGCGGGAAGCGCACTAATTGATACGCGGCTCTTGTCTCGAGACAGGCGACATAGTTTAGGCTAGTTGTTCAGAGTGATGCTAAAATGTCCCTTGTTGAATACCCCAAAATCATGATCTGCAATATCTGATGTCACTGTTGAATACATGCAAATTAATGTAATTGTATTAATTAACATGAACTGCAAAATAATGTAAACATGTTCTTTGGTGTGGAACCAGCTAGGCCAAATCTGTAAACCCTCAAAAAGAAACTTCTTTGGAGTAAAATAAGATTTCTGTTGATCGTATTTTTCACATGAAATTGTTGTAGGCAAGTCCTTTCTTTAATTAGGCTTCACAGTATAGTTTCTAGGCTTTGTGTATTATAGGCCTACGTGTTACATGTGTTAGTCTGCTATGACATCAAAAAGAGAGTGGGAACAATAGCCCTGTAGGCTACACATAACGGTTATATTCAAAACTTGGGAGTAGTGTCGGTGTCCTATCATGAACCGTCCCTGTCAGTATGACAGTGGAGACCGTCATGGGGTAGGAGGCAAGTTTATTTACACTGTCATACCAGCACTTACTCTATCATCCGGTTTTAACGCTCACGCCTCGGGAACAGACATCCCAGCACTATTCTAAAGACCACAATCAGAAAGCTTATTGCTGGAGAGTCCATGTTTTCTGCCAGTGATGTCGTGAGCTGTACACTTCACATCGACCTATTAACATTGAGATATTATTTACATCTATGAATATGGCAGCATTGTCAGGATGAAAAGCAACGTTGAGGAGGATCAACTTTGTGGAATTGTTTATAAGTTGGAATTCTTCAACTCTTTCTGTTTCAAAGCTGCGCTATCATTTGGAGCAACGGGCGCGCGACTAATTATATTGCAGCAACGGATAACTATTGAGATGAGCGGCACAGGGTGTCCTGGCGTACTTTAAAAAAAATGTGGCGTATGTGTTTCTATTTTGTGTGCGCGCTCCCGAGTCTTTCGCCAGTGTCTCTTTCGACTGTAGCTAATATAGCCTACCTGGCGCGGCTAGTGTTGCAGTTTCTCGAGGCGCCGCCGGCGAGTTTATGTCGCTTGCGTTCTCGTCTAGATCTCCGTCGTCCTCGTCTTCTTCATCAAAATCTACTCCCTCGGAATTAACCAACATGCCCTGGTCTTCCTCACAGGACCGGAGAGGAGAGGACATTATATTCCTGTCATCGGCTCCTTCCTCGAAATCAGAAACCTTCCGGAATTATGATATTTATTAAATATTCAAATCGACACCAGAAAAAAAGTGGGGGCCGTTTTGGAATATTTTACACTACAAGGCAGGGAAACAAAGATGGCCGCTCTTATATTTATTTTTTAAACAACCCCCCCAATAAGAAAAATCCCCTTACATAAAAAATGGCGGACTATATTATTGCAGAACGCCCCCCCCCCCCCCCATCTTCTTTTCTCTCTCTCTCTGCCTCTCTCCGTTTACCCCTCCCTCCTCAAAAAACATGTACATTGTTACAAGAAACAAGAAAGGGGGTGTTTGACTGCTTGTAATGTTACTGCCCCCCATGATCAGCCATCCCAACTAACTGTCTCAAGATCACACGCAACAAAACTCCCTTTCTGCACTGAAAAACGCGATACAAATCTATCAAATATGGCCACTTTAATAATCTTAAAGGCCCCCACCGTGGTATAAAACGATACGTGTGAGAGAGAGAGAGAGAGAGAGAGAGAGAGAGTCGGGGAGGGAGCTTGAGAGTGGGGGGGTTGGGAAAATCTGCCGCAGCCATGCCCAGATTTACATCAGATTGGATTGCTTAAAAATTAACCACTTGTGGTAGGGAGAAAAATCTATGCAATGTGCAAACGGGCATTTTTTTCAACTGGAGATTATTTTATTATAATAATAATAGAAATCGAATATATATTTTTTGAACATTCTGAAAGCATTAAAATGAAAGAGGATACATTTGAAAATCATATTGCACACTTTCACTAGAGTCCCTTTGATATGGGTGGCAGTAAGGCCATGGGAACCTCTAGTAGTCAGACAATGGTTGGTCTCCCTTCAGGCAGCCCAGCTTTGATAAAGGGGTCTATGGTCAGACATACATACATACAGTATGCACATTTTAGAGTAAAAACTGTGTGTATAATTGTGAATAATGATAAATAGCCTAGATATTGATAACAATGGCAGGTCACTGATGAATAGAACTATGGATAACATTTCGCTACACTCGCAATAACATCTGTTAACCATGTGTATGTGACCAATAAAATTTGATTTGATATTATATATCAGACTGACTAAACCTGATATTGCTACTGTTATAGTAGATTTGGTTTCCTGCACATTCTGTACAACTGGAAATCTTAACCCAGCAGAGCCACAAAGGTGCTGTTGAATATCACATAAACAATTACCATGGTTACCATGCTATTTTATGTAAAATGTTGGCATGAATTTATGTAGGTCTACTGTAAAGATGCAAGAAGCTTTGAAGGAATGACAAAAGGATGACACTGGGATAGAATGACAAGGAAAGGAACAGGTTAATTGTGAGGTTACCAGTTCAAGTCCTTTTTGTGTTAAATTGGCTATAATAAAATATCTACAACAATAATATAACGCTAACAAATAACACATACAGAAAATGTATTTTGTGAGTCAACATTTTAATAGATTGTCTGCTCATATTGCTCACCACCATTTTCTAACATCCTTACATATGGGGTCAAAGTTCAGTGAGGTCGTCGTTGAAGTATAGGCAGATGGACTGGGAGAAGAGGTCGCGGTCCATGCGTGTGTTGTAGAAGTCCTCGTCCTCGTCGGGGATGCCGTTCTCCTCCAGCGTTTTACTCATGTCCAGGTTGACACAGTCGTGCTTCCAAGTGTAGCTGGCGGCGTGAGAGTTGTAGCGGAGGTACCGCTGGAGAATCTCATTCAAGGTCTCCTCGGAACACACCTGGGAAAAGAGAGAGAGGCGGGAGAAGTTGCAGTTTTTTTAAATGATTTTACTTTTCCAACCCATGTTTTCCAACCAATGTTCCTGACTTCCCAGGGGATATATTGACTGCAGCTGAAATCTGTTGCAGCTGTTTCAGATCTAGAACCTATAGGTATGATCAGTCATTGTCATCAGCCATTGTATTTCAATAGTAAACATATATATGTATTATCCATTGTATTTCCCCCTGAAACCCATTCTGTGGTCTATGGGCATGTCTTGCAACTGGCGGTTAAACCACTCTAGCTTGGCTTCCAGGAGCCAACAAAAAAAATAAGAAAATCATTTGTTTATGCAGGGTGCAATGGGCACACTTGCTAAGAACCACTAGAGAGGGGCGGGGGGGGGGGGGGGGGGGGGGGGGGGGGGGGCAGGGTGAAAGAGAAAGGAGGAGAGATTGTGTGCGAGGGAGAGAGTGTATGAGAAAAAGAAAGAGAGAATTTGTGTGTGGTGTGTGCGTGAGTATTTGTGACTGTATCAGAGAGAGAGAGAGCATGTGTCTGACTGTGTGGAGCGTGGAGCACCCACACTAAGCTTCTGGCCCAGTAGAAGACTACTAGTGCCAGCTGGGGCAGGTTGGTGGGAAAGCCTGCTCTCCCACCGCGCTGGAGAGGAGAGGCGTACTCTGCTGTGGGTGCGAGCGTGTTGTGTTGTGTGTTTGTTTGTGTAGGCTGCGGGGGGAATGAGCGAACCAAGCCAGGACTTGCTCAGAAACCCCCCAGCGCTTGACAGTGACACACTGCACTACTGTGCTACTCACTCCCCCTCCCAGTGCCCCTTTGGTCCCTTTGGAAGCTAGTCACATACAGGCCAGGGCTCCCTAGAGTGCAGTGTGGTAACCCATATTTTATTCAGCCAGTGACACACAGAGTAAGGGAGACACAGCACCTGTGTTCCAGTCAGTGATATTACGCAGTATGTGTGAAACAGTGCCAGATGAGTGGATACACTCCTAATAGACTGCTACTGCGATATGCTGACAATGCTTTGCTGGTAAGGCGGTTGAGGGGGAGGTGGGAGGATAAGGCTTGAACAGCTACAATAGTATGCATGATGGTTACGTATAAATGGTGCATGTATGCGTGAAGGTGACATGTATGTGTGCAGAATGATGTCAGTATGATGTGTGCATATCTATAGCATATGTATAATACATGCATGCAGCATTTATTATATCTATGTATGGCACTAGCCCCACTTGCCAGGGGATGGTGTCTTGCTATGTGAGATTAGTATGATAACACATGTATACATGTGTCATGTACACATGCAGCCTCTTATAATAATTACATGACATTCTCCCTGATCAGAATAAGGATGACTTACCTCCAGACCCTGCTCCTGGGATGTGAGGGTGTTGATGATGCGGATCCACCTGGTCTTGACAGAAAGTAGTCCCACCTCATATTGTGTATCTCTCCACCAGGGTCGCCCAAAGTCATTGGTCCAGTCAGTGCGAGGGCAGGGAGGGGGCACGTGCACAAAGCGCCCCCTAGGGGTGTAGTATTTCACACACCCAGATAGTGGGTCAATGTGGGTCAGAATCTGAAAATACAAATGGGGATTTTGCCTACTCATCATCAATATAATGAAAAAGAAAGACAAATATGTAACATTCTTGATAGAAGTCTGATTATTTTCTCACTCACATCTTTTGTCTTTGGGTCAAACCAGTGACTGATGTCCTTTCCTGCACACTCAATGATAGGCTTCAGAAGTACATCCCCTGAAAAAAAAGCGTGTTATTTATTAAACTGTTGTAACCTAATAGCCTATTTATATTCGACAACTTACCTTTAAATTCATTCACCAATGGTGTCAAGTCGTACACCTTGCCCAGGTATGACACCCACAGGTCGCCAAGGGTGTTATGAAGGGACACCTCTGTTGGGGTGAAATACTTTGTTGGCCGCATTTGTATTACTTCCGCAAATTTACCCAATTCATGTAGAGCTATAAAAGGTAATGTAAAATGTAACAACTGAGCATATGTCAGAGATATAACAAGTAACGTATATTGTTTATGTGCAAGCTCACTCGCTATTGTATCCACAAGCGTACACACGAACAGCTGGAGCTCCGTTACTGTGGTAACCACGGAAGCGTCTGGCAAAGACAGCGCGACACTGAAATCAGCTTTGCGGAATCTCACACAAGTGGTTGCACAGTCAATAAATCATGTCACACATTTGACCAATTTTATTATAGAATTAAGCATGACAATACTTTGTAATTTAATAGGATCTAACTGAATGATCCATTAAATGCTCCAAAACCAAATAGGTGCAAAGTTTTACCAAACCTCTGGCTTTACCTACCTACTACAATACCCACAATGCATCGTATTCCCTAACAAATTTCCGGCTGTACAACAGTGAAATAATTCCTCAAGAAAAATACGATCAAGAAAGGGTGGAATGGCAACAATGATTGAAGAAAATGGTCCATCAACTCATGTAGGGGTGATATATATTTAATAATGTCGTATTTGACACAATTCTAATACATAATATTCACTTTGCCAAACTGAAAGGAGAGCGTGCATAGCTAATCCATACATTTCGTGGGCAAGTTGGATCCACTAGCTAGCTAAGCTAAAGTAGCCCAAGATGTACTCTTAAGGAGCCGACCGTTAACATTACTCCTTAAGGACCTTGTGTTTTTTTTCTTCCAAAGATAGACTTGATCTGACAGCCAAATACTTCAGCTAAACGTAAATCGATTATCTTTTGCGATACGGTTCTAGAAACATAAAGCCCTTTACTTTCATATCACATCAAAAATAATTTCACAAAGGCAAAATGTACTATTACTGTACAACACAGGAGGTTGCTGAGGGGGCGGCTCATAATATTGTCCGTAACGGAGCAGATGGAATGGCAGCAAACACATGAAAACTGTGTTTGATGTAGTTGATGCTATTCCACAAATAACGCTCCAGCCATTACCACGAGCCTTTCCTCCCCAATTAAAGTGCCGCCAACATCCTGTGCTGTACACTGTTTTAACCGGCTTTATCAAAGTTGCAGGCAACAGTATTTTTCAGTGACAATACGTTTCTGGCAGCCTTCTTCCATTAAACACGGGTGTTCAGAACATGCTATATAGCTAATTAACACTGATGGCCCTTCTGTCTTCCGTAAACACCTTCTGTAACATGGATGAATGGCAGTGTAGGAACCCTATAAAAGGTGTGTATCAATGTATTTTTTTGTTGCTGATATGAAAGATAAAGTCCTTATGCTTCCAAAACCGTACCGCAAGCTATGCGTGTTAATGTTCAGACTGAGTGTTGGGGCTCGTAACAAAGCTTCCCCATACGGAAGATGCCTTATATGTAATGGAACTGAGAGTCATGATCAAGGGCTAACGTTAACGTCGTTCCATTTCCTTCATAGAGGATTTCTCAGATTTTGTCTCGTGACTGACTTCAATATACTTTCGTTACCAAAGTAAAGATGTTGCTATAGTGCCGATAAGCTTCTCTGTATGTACAAGCTGTCATCTCTTCAAAATACAAATAAACACATGTTGAGCATTTTGCTTACCTTCAAACTAGCTCTGGTCCAAGCGCATACGTCACTACGATCTGCTTGCACATCCGCTGTATGCACATGGACCAGAGCTAGGTAAATAAAGTGTTTGAAAGTCGTGTCTCCTTGTCAACCTTGCCAAGGGGAAGTTTAACAAGTATAGGCTACAAAGAGAGCAAGCCACTTTAGACGGTTGAGATGCACCCAGTATCACCATTATGCTTCCGTTACAAGTATAGTCCTATCATCTAATTTCTCCCTATTTCTAGGGGCGGGGCGAACTGTCATCTTACTCCTCCAGAGCACGGCAGAAGCTAGAGAGCCTGCTGAACAAAAACATGAGAATCAGAATGACAGACGGACGAACACTGGTGGGACTGTTCCTGTGCACAGACAGAGACTGCAACGTCATCCTGGGGTCCGCTCAGGAGTTCCTCAAATCCTCAGGTTACGACAGTACTTATTAGGCTAAGCCCACATACTCTAGTAAGCTCACTGCTACTCACCCCTGTTCCTGCAGAGCAGTGGGTGCAGGGTTTTGTCCAAACCCAGCACTAACAAACCCGATTCAGCTAGCAAATGTATTGCTTAGTTTATTTGCTGTAAAAACCTTATAGCTCTCTGGGACCGGAGTGAACACCATATCCATATTCTGCTTTGTAACAGAGTAACATTGCCGTTAATACACTGTGTACATGTTCATTTTAAAAATATATTTTGTGTGTGTCCTACTTGCATCTGCATCAGACTCCTTCTCCCAGGGTGAGCCCAGAGTGCTGGGGTTAGCCATGATTCCCGGCCACCACGTGGTCTCTATCGAGGTGGAATCAGACAGCCTGGTCGGCACACAGGGGTTCGGGTCCAGCCACTGAGGAACAAGATCAGCTCGCCCAAAGCTGGAGGAGACTAGCTAACATCCTGGCTAGCCAGGTCTATGTCTCAGCAGCCTAGAAGACGTTACAGTACAGACTTGAAATTGAGAATTCAATCAAAGGAGAATTCCAGATGCAGCTGATCTCTGGTGCCAGTGTATTTGGTTTAGCAGGCAGCCATGGTGTGTGTGAGGTCTAACCAGGCACTCTCAGTGACATTACAGTGTGTGTGTGTTAAGTTAATATACTGAGTACAACATGTTTATTCAAGGAGGGGCATGGACTGAGCCAGGCTGTACAGTATATGTGTTTGTATGGAACCGCTGTTTAATTGTATGGAATATGGATAAATGTTTTCCAATACATTTCAGTGTCTAAACCTGTCTGATCTGTTAATGAAGAATGATGCAGACTGTCCTTATATACTGGTAGTGCAGCAGTTACAGATGGTCCAGAGCATGACTAGCAAAAGTTCATGACTTACTTGACTTAAACACCTCAACTAGCCTGTACCCCTGCACACTGACTCAGTACCGGTGCCCCCTGTATATAGCATCGTTATTCTTGTTACTTTTTATTTTAGCCTACTTGGTAAATATTTTCTTCTTCTTGAACTGCACTGTTGGTTAAAGGCTTGTAAGCATTTCACAGTAAAGTCTACACTTGTATTTGATGCATGTGGAAAATAAAGTTTGATTTGATTAAACCCTTGTCTCCTATTAGCAGCATAGGCCGTTGACAAACGTCCTCCATCTCACTCGTTTCGGGACACGTCTTTCCAGGTCACACCAGTTGAGGCCATCAGTTAAAGTGTTAAAGTGCACATGTTACTAGGAAAATATATTCAGTATGAGGGAGTTTTAAATGTTTAATTATCCCTTTTTCGTGGTATCCAATTGGTAGTTACAGTCTTGTCTCATCGCTGCAACTCCCGTACGGACTCAGGAGAGGCGAAGGCCGAGAGCCGTGCGTCCTCCGAAACACAACCCAGCCAAGCCACACTGCTTCTTGACACAATGCCCGCTTAACCCGGAAGCCAGCCACACCAATGTGTTTCGGATGGTACACCTGGCGACCATGTCAGCGTGCATTGCGCCCAGCCCGCCACAAGAGTCGCTAGAGTGCGATGGGACAAGAACATCTCTGCCAGCCAATCCCTCCCCTAACCCTGATCCTGATGACGCTGGGCCAATTGTGTGCCGCCCCATGGGTCTCCCGGTCACAGCTGCGACAGAGCCTGGACAAACCAGGATCTCTAGTGGCACAGCTAGCACTGTGATGCAGGGCCTGAGACCACTTAGGCCACTCGGGAGGCCCCAGTACGAGAGTTGCATGATTGCAAAAGTTTGCCATTATTTCCTGGTAATGTGTATTTGTCGTATCAATTTTTGCCCTTGTGGGGTTTGCGAAGCAAATGCCCCACTTACATCTTCATTTTTCTTATTCTTTAGCGTGCAACTCCTCTTACACAAATGCCATTCAAACTTCAAACGTGTAGACAGACTGGTTTGAGTTGAGTTGCTCGTATTCAACTTTTGATATCTTTTAAAATATTCAACTTTGTATCTATCTTCATTCAGGAGAGTGGGACTTTTTTCAACAATCTCCCCATTGTGACATCATCACTTCCAACATTCCATTCACTTTAAATGCAACAACTTTTGACACAAATCTGCTACTTTGAATATTTGCCAACAATTTAGACAAAAAGTTAGTGGGAAATCTTCCTCTACTTCACTGTTTTTAAAATCTGAAAACGGATTAGGAATAGTTTCTTCAAATTAATAGAGTGATCTGTTTTAGTAACACATCAACTGCTTGCAATTATTGTCAGAAGCTAGCAGATTCATTACTTACCAACAGCAGTAAATTCCAATACATCTAAATCACATTTTGAAGTTCTCTCCTTGCTTTGTCTAACAACATTATCATGAATCTATTAAATAAATTGTGGGTCAGGATGCAGCATTTATTTAGTTTCAAAGCACAAACGTTTGCTAGCATGTTTATCACTGGCTTTAGCAACACGTGCCTCGGAGGGTGACAATGTCTTCATAATAAATTCCCATGATTCAGAATCTGTTTCGGACCAAACAGTTTAGGACTAATATTTGAATAATTATCCGGTCTGAACTAAACTGGAATGATAGAGAAGATTTGTAATGCTCACTAGCTTCATTCTCAGGATTGTGCTCCGCGCTCTAAATAACTCAACTGGGACGTTGATCCTGTTGCGCTGATTGGATAGAGCGAAGCTGTCTCTGTTCACTCACTTTTTTTTCACCCGATAACTTCTCATCGCACTTCGTTCAGTTTTCACATGCAATAACTGTAGTTATTGACCACCACCAGAATCTTAGAAAAAAAGGTTCTGGATAGAACCAAAAATGGTTGTAGGGTTCTTTGATCAGAACCCATTTTGTTATTCTTCACTGAACCAAAATTGGTGCTATATAGTGTTCTATATGGAACCAATTTCGGGTCTATATAGAATTAAGGGGTGCCATATATGAAGCAAGCAGATTACCTTTTTTGATTCTTTCCAGAGCCTTTTTTTCCTAAAAGTGCACACAACTACTGACCACAACCACACACCTATTTACAACACACCTATTGCACCACACAACTACTGACCACAACAACACAACTATTGACCACAACTACAGTATATATTACTGACCATAGCTACTGACCACAACTACTGAACACCACTCCTGACCACAATTACTGACCACAACCACAAAATTACTGACCACAACACAGAGACCATAACTACAACTCATGACCACAACCACACAACTACTGACCACAACACTACTGACACACCACACAACTACTGAACACAACTGACCACAACTACTGAATACAACTACTGAACCACAAAACTACTGACCACAAAAACACAACTGCTGACCACAACATAACTACAGACCACAAGCACACAGACTGACCAAAACTCCCGAACAGAACCACACACCTACTCACCAAAACTACTGAACACTACTGACCACAACTACTGAACACACAACTACTTGACCACAACTACTGACCACAACCACACAACTACTGAACCACATCCAACCAACTACTGAACACAACTAGTAACAACTCCTGACCACAACCACAGAACTACTAACCACTACTACTGAACCACCTACCTACTTACCAAAACTACTGACCACAACCACACAACTAATGACCACAACCACGCTACTGACCACAACTACTAACCACACAACTACTGACCACAACCTCTGACCACAACACAACTACAGACCACAATACCAGAACTACAGACCACAACAGCAGAACTATAGACAACAACTGACCATAACTACTGACCACAGGCACAAAACTACTGACCAAAACACAACTAAAGACCATAACTACTGACCACAACCAACTACTAACCTGAACAACACAACTAGAGACCATAACTACTGACCACAACCACACAACTACTAACAACTTCGGACCAAGACTACTGACCATATCACCACAACTACTGAACCACACTACTACCACAACCACAACACTACTGACCACAAATACTAAGCACAACACACAACTACTGATCACAACCATGCAACTACTGAACAACAAAACTATTAACCACACACTGGCCGCAACAACACAACTTCTGACAACTTCTGACCAAGACTACTGACCATAACACCACAACTACTGACAACACAACTACTGAACCACACTACTACCACAACCACACAACTACTGACCACAATTTAGTGCACAACTGACACCACACAACTACTGACCACAATTACTGAAAACAACTACTGACCACAACCACACAGCTACTGACCATACAACTACTGGCCACAATAACAACTACAGACCATAACTACTGAACCACAACTTACCACAAAACTACTGACCACAACCACACAACTACTGACCAAGACTACTGACCACACTACTACCACACAACTACTGATCACAATTACTAAGCACAACACTACTGACACACCACTCAACTACTGACCACAACTACTGAGCATACAACTATTGGCCACAACAACACAACTACAGACCATAACTACTACCACAACACTACTGACCACAAATACTAAGCACAACACTACTGACACACCATACAACTACTGAGAACAACTACTGACCACAACCACACAACTACTGAACAACAAAACTACTGACCACACAACTACTGGCCGCAACAACACAACTACTGACAACTTCTGGCCAAGTCTACTGACCATAACCCCACAACTACTGACAACACAACTACTGAACCACACTACTACCACAACCACACAACTACTGATCACAATTACTAAGCACAACACTACTGACCACAACCACATAACTACTGACCACAACCACTGAACCACACACCTGCTTAAGAAAAACTACTGACCATAACTACAAAACTCTGACCAAAATTACTGACCACAACCAACCAACTACTTACCACCCAGCCAAACAATGAGACCATAACTCCTAGCCACAACACTAGACCAAAACTCCAGACCACAACCACTGAACCACACCACTACTGAACCACACAACTACTGGCCACAAGCACACATCTACTGAACCACACCACTACTGAACACAACCACACAATGAGATCACAACTCCAGACCACAACCACACAACTACTGACCACATCCAACCAACTTCTGTCCACAACCACAACTATTGAACCACACACCTGCTTAACAAAGCTACTGACCACAACAACAAAACTGACCACAAACAACCATCTACTTACTACACAACTACTGATCACAACCACACAGAGACCACAACTTCAGACCACAGCCACATGACCACAACCACACAACTACTGACCACATCCAACCAACTCCTGACCACAACTACTGACCACTACTACTTAGCCACACACCTGCTTAACAAAACTACTGACCACAACTGACCACAACCAATCAACTACTTACCACACAATGAGACCACAACTCCAGACGACAACCGCATGACTACTGACCACAACCACACAGGTGCTACTGACCACAACTACTGAACCACACACCTACTTACCAAAACAACTGACCACAACTACTGAGCCACAATTCCTAACCACACAACTACTGACCACAACCACACAGCTGCTACTGACCACAACTAACCACAAAACTACTAACCATAACCATACAACTACTGACCACAACTACTGAACCACACACCTACTTACTAAAACTACTGACCACAACCACACAGCTGCTACTGACCACAACACTACTGACCATAACCATACAACTACTGACCACAACTACTGAACCACACACCTACTTAACAAAACTACTGACTACAACCACACAACTACTGACCACAATAACTAATCACATAACTGCTACTGACCACAACTACTAAACCACTACTACTGACCACATACCTACTTACCGAAACCACACTACTAAACCACAATTACTAACCACACAACTGCTACTGACCACAGCTACTAAACCACTACTACTGACCACAAAACTACTGACCCCAACTACTGCACCACATACCTACTTACCAAACCACACTACTGACCACAAAACTACTGACCCCAACTACTGAACCACATACCTACTTACCAAAACCACACTATTGCACCACACAACTACTGACCACAACACCAGAACTACAGACCACAACTGCCCATAACTACTCACCACAAGCACACATCTACCTACCACAACTACTGACCACAACACAACTAGAGACCATAACTACTGACTACAACCAATTACGGACCTGAACAGCACAACTAGAGACCATAACTACTGACAACTTCTGACCAAGACTACTGACCATAACACCATAACTACTGACCACACAACTACCACAATTACTAACCATAGCACTACTGACACACCACACAACTACTGAAAACAACTACTGACCACAAGCATGCAACTACTGACCACAACACAAATACAGACCATAGCTACTGAAAACAACTACTGACCACAATCACACAACTACTGAAACACAACTTACTACAAAACTACTGACCACAACCACACACCTACTCACCAAAACGACTGAACACAACCAAACAATGGGACAATGACTCCAGACCACAACCACAGAACTACTGAACCACAACTACTGTCCACTACTACTGAACCACACACCTGCTTAACAAAACTACTGACCCTGACCACAACCACATGACTACTGACCACAACCACACAGCTGCTACTGACCACAACATAACCACAACTTCTGAACCACACACCTACTTAACAAAACTACTGACCACAACCACAACTGCTAAACCACAACTACAGACCCACACACCTACTTACCTACTGACCACAACTACTGAACTACACACATACCTACTTACCAAAACTACTCACCACAACCACACAACTACCGACCACTACTACTGGCTAGGGTTTGGCATTTGAAATGATCACTTTTGAATAATATCATTAAAGTAACACTTTTTAAACTTATTCCACTACCACAAACTACTTTTAAAAGAGCTTTACCAAGCCCCACAACTTTACTTGTAAAGTTAACATCTAGTTATTGGTTGTGATTACAGGGCAGTAGGAAACTAAATTGTAGGTGTGTCAAACAAATAATTAAAGTCCACATAAACATTCATTTTCATGGAACTAGACAGACCCACCACCTGCCACAGATTGCTGGAAGAGGATTCTCATATTTGCACAACAATAAAAAGACAACTCAAACAAGAGCTAGAGATAATTTGCTATCAGTAATGTACCATTTTAAAACTTTCTTCAAAATAAGATCACACCATCCACATAAAAACAGGGTTTGTTCACATATTTTAATACAGTTTTTAACATTTCAGTTGATTCTGTTTGGCAATGTAAAAACTATCCGTAAAAAACAAACCCCAGAAAATAACCCATCCCAAATTATTCCATAATTTGTTGTTACAGCCAGAATTCAAAATGGATTAAAGTCTCACCACCTCTTCCACCAAGTGAAAGCACATTTTTTGAAAATGAAACACAGAAATATCCAATTTACATACATATTCACACGTCCGAGTCAATACTTTGTAGAAACACCATTGGCAGCGATTACAGCTGTGAGTCTTTCTGGGTAAGTCTCTAAGAGCTTGCCACACCTGGATTGTATTATTCTAGCTTGGTTAAATTGATTGTTGGTCATTGCTAGACAACCAGTTGCAGGTCTTGCCATAGATTTAAGAAGTCAAAACTTCTTGGTAAGCAACTTCAGTGTAGATTTGGCTTTGTATTCTAGATTATTGTCCTGCTGAAAGGTGAATTAATCTCCCAGTTTCCGGTGGAAAGCAGACTGAACCAGGTTTTCTTCTAGGATTTTGCCTGTGCTTAGCTCCATTGTTTCTGTTTCAACCTGATAAACTCACCAGTCCTTAACGATTATAAGCATACCCATAACATGATGCAGCCACCACTATGCTTGAAAATATGGCAAGTGGTACTCAGTAATGTGTTGTATTGCATTTTCCCCCAACCTTAACTTTTATATTCAGGACAAAGAGGGAATTACTTTGCCACATTTCTTGCAGTATTACTTAAGTGCCTTGATACAAACAGGATGCGTGTTTTAGAATATTTTTTATTCTGTACAGGCTTTCTTTTCACTGTCAATTAGGTTACCATTGTGGAGTAACTACAGTGTTGTTGATCCATCCTCAGTTTTCTATCACTGCCATTAAACTCTAACTGCTTCAAAGTCACCATTGACCCCATGGTGAAATCCCTGAGCGATTTCCTTCCTCTCCTGCAACAGAGTTAGAAAGCACGCCTGTATCTTTGTAGTGACTGGGTGAGAGTTGATACACCATCTAAAGTATAATTAATAACTTCACCATGCTCAAAAGGGATATTTAATGTCTGCTCTAAAAAAAATATATATATATATGTGTATGTATGTGTGTGTGTATTCAACCCATCAATCAATAGGTGCCCTTCCCTACGAGGAATTGGAAAACCTCCCCGGTCTTTGTGGTTGAATCGATGTTTGAAATTCACTGCTCGACTGAGGGACCTTACAGATCATTACCTGTGTGGGGGTACAGAGATAAGGTACTCATTCAAAAAGTATATTAAACACATAGCATTCCATGCAATTTGTGAAGCACATTTTTACTCCTGAACTTATTTAGGCTTGCCATAACAAAAAGTGGTTGAAAACTTATTGACTGAAGACATTTCAGCTTTTAATTAGTTAATTTTTCATTCATTTGTTAATTTATGAAAACCTAATTCCACTTTGACATTATGGGTTATTATGTGAAATCGTCATAAAAACCATCTGTGTAAATCCATTTTAAATTCAGGCTGTAACACAACATGTGGTGAAAGTCAAGGGGTATGAATACTTTCTGAAGGCACTGTAGTTTAGCAGTCAGTGACATTCAAAGCTTTCAGTTACAGCTATACTGTATCCTTAGAATTCAATGCATGTTAATAGTTGATGGGACGATATTGACAGTCCATACATGTTGTAGTCTATCATTTGTTTGACACATTAAAATGACTCAATAGTTTGTTCGTTGTTGCAGTCAGTCCCTTCAGTTGCTTTGAACCGTGGAACACATTTTCAGTTACATCAGGAGTGGTTATTAAAAAGAAAATAGACAAAATTCAAAAAGTGCAAGTTTTCATTCAGACATGCTTTGAAATCAATGAAAAAAGGAGAGAGAATGCAACAACGCAGGCTCTTTCAGGAAGTAGACAGAGAAGCTTCATGCTCACCCTTTTGATTGGGTACACAACTAGGAAGGAGTCGTGTGATTGGCATTGAGAAAAGACTCATCTTTATATATCTGTGCCATTATAGCAAGCTCAATTTTTATGTAGTCAATTTTCTTCACGATTGGCTGATCCTGGTTGGTCATCAGCCAATGAAGTTGGAAGTCCCTCCCAGTTGACTACATTAAAATGGTGGAAGCCCTCAATGGCACTGCCCATGCCAAAACTGCCTTTTGGCCACTAGAGGCCTCTATAATTTTCTATGGTGATTTGGTACGCAACCAGGAAGGGGTGAAAGCCAATTTAGTGGAGAACAACGTTCAGAGCTTTGCAGATAGAAATATAAAAAAACAGAACAGACACATAGTTTGTGTGGTGAAGAGAATGACATCAATCTCTTATAAAACATTCTGAAAACTCTGAATGTTGTACTTTTCTGAATATAATCTGTCTGAGTAGCTTGGATGTCAGTCAATCTGATTTTATCCGACTTGAGCTCATCTTAGCATTATAAATAAATGGATAAGGAGTCCGACACCCAGGTTATTGTAGCAGAGCAAAAACCAAAAGAGCTACGTTGTTACCAAAACGAGCCCTTTGAGGAAGAATGAGGCGAAAAAAAAAAAAAAAATGCAAACAAAGCAAAAGCAGCAGGCAGACATCCCAAAGAAAAAGGACATGGATACTGGAGGAGGGATGCACTGATGTCATCTACAGCCTGGGCCTAGTTGGGAGGACTGAACAGCACACCTATACCAGTCTTCATTCTCGCATCTTCGACCACTCGAGTGGAAAATTGGAATTGCTCCAGAACAGAGCAGCACATATTGCACTTAGATGTACGCGGAGGGTGAATATCAGTGGTATGCATGTCAATCTCTTTTGGATCAAAGTTGAGGATTGATTGACTGCGTCACTATTGGTCTTTGAGGTGATGATGGGTTAAAAAGGTACTGAACTGTCCGTTCAAGCAGTTGGTACACAGTTCAGTACCACTCAAGACATGCAGCCAGAGGACTCTTCATAGTCCCCAGGTCAAGAAATGAGGCTGGGAAATGCACAGTACTAAATTAGAGTCATGACTACATGGAACTCTGCCACCCCAGGTAAGATTATCAGCCAGCCTTAAAACCAGATTTTAAAAAAACACCTCACGACGCCGACTGTGGAGAGACAGACATTTTTATATGTATTGTATATTATTCGTTTTTTGTTTCCTGTTTCGACCCCAGGAAGAGTAGACATTGCCTTGGAAGCGCCTAATTGGGGATCCTAATAAAATACTTTTCAGAGTCAACTTGCCGACACATTGTCACCCAGTTTCATCCATGTAGAATCTGTGGTAGAAAGTTTAACCCTCGAGGGACAGTAGTAGTCCACCGCCTTTGACAGTCATTCACGTCCCCGTAGTCTCATTACATTACCCACAATCCCCCAAACCCGACACCTGGGTGTATCCATAAATTACTCCACAGGTTTTCATAGGCCTTAAAGCCCCCAATCGTAGGTCCTTTCCGGTTCCGTCAGCCCCCGCATGTTTCCTGTCCTCACTAGTGGTTGAACTTGAAGTGGTAGTTGCCGCCGGACTCGAAGGGGTTGAAGTGGAAGGGCCGTCCTTGGCCACCCTGCTGGCTCTCTGGGTCCAGGGGGTCCTCGCCCGAGTCAAATTTCTGACGCTTTTCTACAGGGGATGGAGCGATGTGGGAATAAGTAACAAGTTAACCTAGCCGGAAACAAGATTTTCAACAGAAATGTTGATTCCTGAAAACAGGATGTCATCATACTGCAAATAGGTTACAGCTTCCTAAATACAATCATACCAGGTATACATTTTCCAATATGGGAGGGGTTAATAGTCCTCTTATCTACAAGCTTGACGAACACTATCAGGTGCATATACAGTAAAGTACAGTACCTGGGTCGGTGAGCACCTCTTTAGCAGAGGCGATGTCGATGAACCTTTTCTCCGCCTCCTCCTTCTTTGCCTCCTCTCTGAAGTTGTCAGGATGCCACTGTTGGGCCAGCTTCCTGTACGCCTTGATGATTTCCTGTTTGTTGGCACTCCTGGAGAAAAATAACATAAGCTAAGGTAAACGACTGAATACAAGGAGCAAATGCATGCCAATTTCCCTGAGGTTATCACAGAGGTTGGTGAAAATGATTTCAACATCATGAACTTCTCAATTGTCCAATTGCTTAAAGATCACATATAGACAGTAGATTATGTCAAGGAAGGAATTATGTTTTTAAGAAATATTTGAACAGAGCTCCCTTCTCTAGGTCAGTCATACCTATTGACACCCAAGATCTTGTAATAGTCTCTCTTCCGGGAGAGCTTGAGCAGTTTTTGGGCTCGCTCCAGACCTTCCCTGATCTCATTGTTCTCCGTGTCAAACTCCCTCGCTTCCTGGTAGTCTTCCACCGCTAGAGACGTAGAGAGGGAGAGGTAAAGAAAAGCAGAGACAGAAAAAGATCAAAATGGATACTTGACAGAGCTGGCACTACGATTCCACTGGGATTTGACTGCAGTAAATCAGGACATTTACATATTTTACATGTTAGTCATTTAGCAAACACTCTTATCCAGAGCAACTTACAGTTAGTGCATTCATCTTAAGATAGCTAGCTGAGAACCATAAATCAGTCATAGTAAGTACATTCTTTCTCAATAAAGTAGATATCAGCAAAGTCAAAGCTAGTAAGAGGGAAAAAAAGTGTTAGTTCAGGCTTTAGACTGGCTCCTGGCTACAAACACTGGGTTACATGGCAAGTTTGTGTTCCCCTGAGCTACAAAAAGCCCACAAGTAAACAAAGGCAGTGTGAGTACTTGAGGGAGTGAAAAACAAAGCAAAATAAAGTGTTATCATTCCATGCCATCATTCTCTCTGCTGCAGTACCGTAATTTCTGGACTATTAAGCGCACCTGAATATAAGCCGCACCCACTGAATTATTAAAAAATATGTATTTTGTACATAAATAAGCCGCACGTCTATAAGCCGCAGGTGCCTACCGGTACATTGAAACAAATGAACTTTACACAGCCTTTAAACAAAACACGGCTTGTAACAAAAATAAAGAAAATAGCATTAAACAGTAGCCTACCAAGAAAGTCACTATCTTCCTCCTCCTGTGCACTGAAGTCATCTCCTTCGGTGTCAGAGTTGAATAGCCTCAGAATTGCTTCATCCGATGTTGGATCGTTTTCATTGTCGCTCTCGTCACTTTCATCCAGAGACAAATTCCCCGCTGAGCTCATGCTGCCCTCTTCAACATGCAGCAGTCCAGCCTTTCGAAACCCGTTGATGATAGTGGATTTTTTGACAATGCTCCACGTTGTCAGGACCCACTGGCAGACTTGACCATAAGTTGCTCTTCGCATGCGGCCCGTTTTAGTGAAGGATTTCTCCCCACTTGTCATCCAAGCCTCCCACTGAACACGGAGCGCCACCTTAAATGCACGATTTACACTGATGTCGAGTTGCTGCAAATACTTTGGGCCATCTGCTTTTCTTCCCTCTGAAAGGTTTGTTGTCTTTTTGCACTGAGTCAGTTCCTCACGCTGCTGTTTACAAAGTATTATAATCGACTCATTAAGGCCAAGCTCCCATGCAGCAACTCTATTTCCTTTTCCAACAGCCAGATCGATCGCCTTCAACGTGAAAGCTGCATCATATGCATTTCTCCGTGTCTTTGCCATGATGAGGGTGACAAAATGACTACCGTAATCAGAATGATGGGAAGTTTGAGTGCGCTCGATTTACGTCACATTATGTGACGGTGCTCAGTTTTTTGGCGGCATGAATCTTGTGAAAGCGGGAAAAATCCATAAATTAGCCGCGTCATTGTATAAACCGCGAGGTTCAAAGCGTAGGAATAAAGTAGCGGCTTATAGTCCGGAAATTACGGTAATAGCATGGAGAAATCTGTGGTTTAAAGTACTCAAGTAAAAAAGACTTTAAAGTACTACTTAAGTAGTTTAGGGTGTCTGTAGTTTACTATTTATATTTTTGACAACTTATACTCCACTACATTCCTAAAGAAAATAAATCTACTTTTTACTCCTTACATTTTCTCTGACAACCAAAGGTACTTGGTACATTTTGAATGCACTCAGGAACATTTTCTAAATTCATGCACTCATCAAGAGAACATCCCTGGTCATCCCTACTGCAGACTCACAAAACAAATACTTTGTTTGTAAATTATGTCTGAGTATTGAACTGTGCCCCTGGCTATCTGCAAATAAATAATACAATTGTGTCGTCTGGTTTGCTTAATATAAGAAATGTTTAATGATTTATACTTTTACTTTTGATAGTTAAGTACATTTCAAACCAAATACTTTTAGACTTTTACTCAAGTAGTATTTTACTGGGTGACTCACTTGTACTTGAGTCATTTTCTTTTAAGGTATCTTTACTCCTACCCAAGTATGAAAAATTGGGCACTTTTTACACCACTGGGTGAAAGTACCTTTCTCGTAGTCCTGGTTGAGGATGAAAGCCTCAGCTCTGTCTCGGAGGATGTTGATGTTACGTGGGTCTCTCTGGTGGGCTTCAGAACAGATGTCTATTGCCTTAGCAGTCATCTTGTTCTGGTGGAGAAAAATGGAACAACGTATATTAAGCATTATTATTGGGTCCCAGTCCATTAGTAATTACTCAATCATTAAGTAATATACTTTTTAAAAAAGTTGTGAAGTCAGAGGTAGTAAAATTATGAGAATTTGAACACACTACCAATGAATTTCTGACTTTAGTAGAAGAAGGCCAAGCTATTACTATCAAATGACTATGGCTGAGGCCATGGTAACGGTCCACTCCATAGGTTAAATCTTTCTACAGTATGTGATGGGACCCACCTTGACCAGGCAGAAGCAGATCCTTTCATTGGCCTTGTTGGTGTAGTATGGGACATTAGGCTCTCTTCTCATCACTGACTCATACTTGACTATGGCCTCCTGATACCTGAGAACAAACATTTAATAATATACATTTTAGAGCAACAAGACATAAATACAACCACCATACAATAGTCAGAACTAAAATCAACCAAAGTGGATACAAATAGGTTTGGTGCTAAAACCTAAAACTGTCAAAGGAACACAAGGAGTGAAATTATAAAACACAAAGCATGGGAACTGAAACATAAGCCCACATGGAGGGACTACCATTTAAGACCACATAGGAAGGCAGGAATTGACATTAAGGGTTGACCTATTGCCTGGGGATGAGCAGTCGTACAAGTTGAGCCTGCTCTGAGGTTGCCCCATTTAAACTCCCAAACTGCAAAGAATTCCAGTAGCCTAAAACAGGTTTTTCTGGTTCCTCTCCATTGTTTAAGTGAAAGGCCAAACATTTATGGAAGTCAGCAAGTAGAGCCTGCTCAGATTCTTTGTATTCTGTTCAGTAAAAACAATTCCAATATTGATCTTTCTGATTCTGGTTCAATTCTTGGACCGACTCTCTTCTCTGTATACATCAATAATGTCGCTCTTGCTGCTGGTGAGTCTCTGATCCACCTCTACGCAGACGACACCATTCTGTATACTTCTGGCCTTTCTTTGGACAAAGTTAACAACCCTCCAGGCAAGCTTCAATGCCATACAACTCTCCTTCCGTGGCCTCCAATTGCTCTTAAATACAAGTAAAACTAAATGCATGCTCTTCAACCGATCGCTGCCTGCACCTACCCGCCTGTCCAACATCACTACTCTGGACGGCTCTGACTTAGAATACGTGTACAACTACAAATTCCTAGGTGTCTGGTTAGACTGTAAACTCTCCTTCCAGACCCACATCAAACATCTCCAATCCAAAGTTAAATCTAGAATTGGCTTCCTATTTCGTAACAAAGCATCCTTCACTCATGCTGCCAAACATACCCTTGTAAAACTGACCATCCTACCAATCCTCGACTTCGGCGATGTCATTTACAAAATAGCCTCTAATACCCTACTAAACAAATTGGATGCAGTCTATCACAGTGCAATCCGTTTTGTCACCAAAGCCCCATATACTACCCACCATTGCGACCTGTACGCTCTCGTTAGCTGGCCCTCGCTTCATACTCGTCGCCAAACCCACTGGCTCCATGTCATCTACAAGACCCTGCTAGGTAAAGTCCCCCCTTATCTCAGCTCGCTGGTCACCATAGCATCACCCACCTGTAGCACGCGCTCCAGCAGGTATATCTCTCTGGTCACCCCCAAAATCAATTCTTTCTTTGGCTGCCTCTCCTTCCAGTTCTCTGCTGCCAATGACTGGAACGAACTACAAAAATCTCTGAAACTGGAAACACTTATCTCCCTCACTAGCTTTAAGCACCAACTGTCAGAGCAGCTCACAGATTACTGCACCTGTACATAGCCCACCTATAATTTAGCCCAAACAACTACCTCTTTCCCTACTGTATTTATTTTATTTAGCTCCTTTGCACCCCATTATTTTTATTTCTACTTTGCACATTCTTCCACTGCAAATCTACCATTCCAGTGTTACTTGCTATATTGTATTTACTTTGCCACCATGATTTTTTATTTTTTTGCCTTTACCTCCCTTATCTCACCTCATTTGCTCACATCGTATATAGACTTGTTCATACTGTATGTTTGTTTTACTCCATGTGTAACTCTGTGTCGTTGTATGTGTCGAACTGCTTTGCTTTATCTTGACCAGGTCGCAATTGTAAATGAGAACTTGTTCTCAACTTGCCTACCTGGTTAAATAAAGGTTAAATAAAAAAATATTCCTCCACTATGTATAGGCAAAAGGCAGACAATATATGCCACTTCTGCATGTAAATAGCTTATTTACATTTTCGGGCAAGAAGCTGATTAAACAGCAAGATAATTACACAGGTGCACTTTGTGCTGGGGACAATAAAATGTGATTTTAAAATATGCAGTTGTCACACAACACAATGCCACAGATGTCTCAAGTTGAGGAAGTGTACAATTGGCATGCTGACTGCAGGAATGTCCACCAGAGCTGTTGGCAGAGAATTTAGGAGTATTTCTGTCTGTAATACAGCCCTTTTGAGGAGGAAAAACCTCATTCTGATTGGCTGGGCCTGGCTCCCCAGTTGGTGGCTGCACCCCTGCCCAGTCATGTGAAATCCACAGATTAGGGACTAATACATTCATTTTAAATGTACTGATTTCCTTATATGCACTGTACCTCAGTAAAAACATATACACTACCAATGAAAAGTTTGGGGTCACTTAAAAATATCCTTGTTTTTGAAAGCAAAACATTTTGTCCATTAAAATAACATACAATTGATCAGATATACAGTGTTGACATAGTCATTTACAACATGAACAATTGTTGCTGGAAACGACTGATTTTTTATGGATTATCTACATAGGCGTACAGAGGCACATTATCAGCAACCATCACTCCTGTGTTCCAATGGCACATTGTGTTAGCTAATCCAAGTTTATCATTTTAAAAGGCTAATTGATCATTAGAAAACCCTTTTGCAATTATGTTAGCTCAGCTGAAAACTGTTGTTCTGATTAAAGAAGCAATAAAACTTCTTTAGACTAGTTGAGTATCTGGAGCGTCAGCATTTGTTGGTTTGATTACAGGCTCAAAATGGCCAGAAACAGACCTTTCTTCTAAAACGTGTCAGTCGATTCTTGTTCTGAGAAATGAAGGCTATTCCATGCAAGAAATTGCCAAGAAACTGAAGATCTCATACAACGCTGTGTACTACTCCCTTCACAGAACAGCTCAAACTGGCCCTAACCAGAATAGAAAGAGGAGTGGGAGGCTCCTGTGCACAACTGAGCAAGAGGACAAGTACATTTTGGTGTCTAGTTTGAGAAACAGACGCCTCACAAGTCATCAACTGGCAGCTTCATTAAATAGTACCCGCAAAACACCAGTGAAGAGGTGACTCTGGGATGCTGGCCTTCTAGGCAGAGTTGCAAAGAAAAAGCCATATCTCAGACTGGACAATAAAAATAAAAGATTAAGATGGGGAAAAGAACACAGACACTGGACAGAGGAAAGTTGGAAAAAAAGTGTCATGGACAGACGAATCTAAGTTTAATGTGTTCGGATCACAAAGAAGAACATTAGTGAGATGCAGAAAAAAATGTAAGATGCTGGAGGAGTGCTTGACACCATCTGTAAAGCATGGTGGAGGCAATGTGATGGTCTGGGGGTGCTTTTGGTGATGGTAAAGTGGGATATTTGTAAAGGGTAAAAGGGATCTTGAAGAAGGAAGGCTATCACTCCATTTTGCAATGCCATGCCATACCCTGTGGACAGCGCTTAATTGGTACCAATTTCCTTCTACAACAGGACAATGACCCAAAGCACAGCTCCAAACTATGCAATAACTATTTAGGGAAGAAGCAGTCGGCTAGTATTCTGTCTATAATGGAGTGGCCAGCACAGTCACCGGATCTCAACCCTATTGAGCTGTTGTGGGAGCAGCTTGACCGTATGGTACGTAAGAAGTGCCCATCAAGCCAATCCAACTTGTGGGAGGTGCTTCAGGAAGCATGGGGTGAAATCTCTTCAGATTACCTCAACAAATTGACGACTAGAATGCCAAAAGTCTGCAAGGCTTCAATTGCTGCAAATTGAAGAATCTTTGACGAAAGCAAAGTTTGAAGGACAATTATTATTTCAAAGAAAAATCCATATTTAAAACCTTGTCAACATCTTGACTAGATTTCTTATTAAAAAAATTAAAAAATATATATCCCCCTCAGAGCAGGCTCAACTTGCATACAGTGGTACTGACCTCGCTTCCTCGATGTGCTCCTCGGCAGAGTCCAGCTGCTTGCTGAGCTTCTTCACCTGTTTGTAGTGGGATAAACAGTCCTTGTCATCCTGGTCCAGCTTCAGACACTCTCGGACGTGACTGCACAGAGAGAGATTTACATATAATGTAAAGCGGATTGAGATTATTTTTCATTTTTTCCCCCATGAATTTTGAAAGAGTGAGTATTCTTTACCAACTGACAAACCTCAAGTGCCACAATCAACCACAAAAACTCAAACCAATGTTGCTCTGAAGCCCAAAACCTCTTAATTTAAATGTATTTGCTTGATAAACGTGGTTGATTGTTTGCTTAAATCACACCTCCCCATTACTAATAAATTCATGGTGAGCGTACCCTAGTGACTCCTGGTGCTCTCCCAGGCTATAATGCAGGATGCTGAGCTTGAGGAAGGCAGCTCGGTTGTCATTCCTCAGCTGGGTGGTGGGAGTCAGGTCGTGGATGGCCTTCCTGGGATCTCCCAGGCGGATGTAGCAATCAGCTCGGAGCTCCCGTGACTCAGGGTCCCAGGGGGAGAGCTGAGGAGAAAGAGAGGTAAGTTCAGTGGTGTGAATTTTCCCTTTTTATGATTTGATACAAAGACTGTAGAAGTATAGTACAGCACTGTTTGATAATGAAGGTATTGTTTAGGTGAAAAGGCATTTCTTTCCATCCTCAGACTAGGCCATGTGACAGAGGGAGCCCTTACCTCCACGACAAGGCCCAATTTCTAGGCCCTGTGGTGGAGCTAGCCCCTACCTCTACGACGCGGTCCAGCACAGTGATGGTGGTGCTGTAGTCTCCTCTGTGGTGGGCCGCGTGGGCCTCCTCCTGCAGCTCCTCCAGCTTGTTGGCCCTCATCAACTGGTCCCGTGCCTCCTCCTGGTCAGGGGAGCGATGCAGCTGAGGAGGAGAAGGAAGTAAATCAAATAGAAAGATCAAGTTTCTGAAGAAACTGTGACATATTTATTACAAGCTTAGAATTGCTATAAAATATCAATCATATCAGGTCTAAAAATACATATCCCCACACAACACATCAAGTCTTATCTAATCCTTCAGATTCCCTTTACTTCGCCCACATCACATAATTGCAGTAACAAAATGACAATGAATAAGTTTATTTTTAAGCTAAACATGAGACAGTGAAACGATACGATGGTATGAGCATTCGGAAAATACAGCAGTGAGATTTTGATTGAAAGAAGGATAAGGTAGAAATATATAGAGATATATACAAACATAATTAATAGTATGGTAGTAGTAGCAGCATTATAAACTCAGCAAAATAAGAAACGTCCTCTCACTGTTAACTGCGGCGTCTTAGGCATCTCACAGCATGGACATTGCAATTTTGTTGACCTGGCCACATCTGCAGTCCTCATTGCAGCATGCCTAAGGCACATTCACGGAGATGAGCAGGGACCCTGGGCATCTTTCTTTTGGTGTTTTTCAGAGTCAGTAGAAAGGCCTCTTTAGTGTCCAAAGTTTTCATAACTGTGACCTTAATTGCCTATTGTCTGTAAGCTGTTAGTGTCTTAAAGACCGTTCCACAGGTGCATGTTCATTAACTGTTATGGTTCATTGAACAAGCATGGGAAACAGTGTTTAAACCCTTTACAATTAAGATCTGTAAAGTTTTGGATATTTACGAATTATCTTTGAAAGACAGCATCCTGAAAAAGGGACTTTTTTTGTTGTTACTGAATTTAGTTGTTCTATTTCTAAGCATCTAGACTTACCACAGTCTCAAAGTCCTCCCGAGCATCCTGGGTGTTGCCCTGCTTCAGGAGGATATTCCCTCTCTGCAGTCTGGCCTGGAAACATGGAGGCAGTTGGAGGGAGAGAGAGAGAGGGATGAATGTTGAAAGTAGGAGGAGAGAGAAACAATGAGGGAGGGAGCCAGAGAGGGTGACATGGGACACAAAGACAGAGAAAGATACAGGTAAAGATAGATAAAGAAAGAGTTAATAACAATATCACAACATTGTGTCCATAACTGTGATTTATCATGACAACAGAGATGATTTTATTGTTGATGACTTTCTGTGTCCACTTACAGCCAGGAAGTCTGGTTTGAGCTGGATGGCTCTGGTCAGATCTGGAAGGGCTGATTTGGACTTCCCCATGGCCAGAAACACAGCTGCCCGCTTGTAGTAGGTGAGGTAGTTCTTAGAGTCTCCCTCTGAGGGGAGGCATAGGGTTGAATACATTACGTCAGTAGGTGATCACATACTTTAGATCTAGCTATTTTCATGTGGCTACATTGATTACATGGCCATACATTGACTGAAAATGTGTAGGTATAAATGGTCAATGTGTTTATCTAAGTGAAAGAGAGTGAGATCTGAAAGGATGCATGACAAAGTTGGAATACAATGATTCATCCTTTGGAAGGACTGTGTTATGCATTGCAGCAGCCTGACTTATTTTTAAGAGAGGGTACTAACGGAGGGAGAGACAGACAGACACAAAGGCTACAGGCTGAGATCTAAGGATGTTTGAGTTATGATAACGAGTGTCTGGTTGGTAACCTTACCCACTGCATAGTGATAGTGGGACAAAGCCTCCGCCAGTTGACCAGCGGCCAACAGCTTACGGCCCATCTCCAAGTGCTGCTCAATCTCCACATGAGTTGCCCCCAAGACACCTGAAACAACACTTTGTGTGCGTGAGCCTCTAAGAAGGCCCCAAAGCAATACATATAGCTTGTTCAGCTAACCGCATAGGAACTGACTTTAATGCAGGAAACAGAGTATGTTTTGTTGGGAAGGGGGATATTCAAAAGACAAGTGGAAAAGCAGCTAAGTTACAGCCAAAGGATTTGGGTAGCCTAGTTAGCATATAGCTAGTAGCAAGCAATGGGGAGGCACACCTGATCATGCTGAACCCTATACAACCGGTCGTAGCTAAGGAAATGACTGAATAGTTTAGTTACCGGTATTTTCTATGCACAATGCAGGCATAACTTTTACAGCACAAAACACTACCTTGTCTGTCTTGTCTTACCGTCCAACTGGATGTCCAGAATGACACAGAGCAGAGACAAGGAAGACAGGACCCCGTTGAGACCTTTCCGTCGACCCGACTCCATACTTGAATACTTTAAACTTCTCCCGGAGCTGTATATTTCACGTCTCTAATTATATTGAACGCTATCATTTAAACTGTAATTTCCTTCGTCGTTTTTCTTCCTGAACCTTTGAGGATAACAAGTGTTCCCATAGTCCGGTTAAGAAATAGTTCCGAGTGATACAGTGGAACGCCACTGGAAGGTTCCTGCAATTTCCTTGCGAAGGACAACACAAGTTGTTTAGACAACCAAGAGTGAGCAAAAATATAGCATGAATCTAATATATTGTTCCAATTTTCTCTACGTGGCATGCCATTGAATAACTTCGGCAAATGTCAACAATAGGTGGTTTCTTAAGTGAAACTTCAACCGGTCCCGTTACTGGCCTCCTTCACTGATTCAAACTGCCCTACATTTCTTTAGTGAAGTGCAGTTCGCGAATTGTTCATTCTTTTTGAACGGTTCTTTTTACCGACTCGCGAGTCATGATTCATTTTCTGAGTGATTTGTTCATTTTTGTCGTTAGTTTAACTTGCTAGTGCTGGCGTCAATGAGTCCTACAGCATAGGCTGGCTACACGCTCTTCCGGCACAGAAGCTCCAGAGACATGATCAAACCGCCAACTGTCTTTCATATACGCGCAAAGAAATAGATAATGAGCATAGCGAAGACAAATACATGTTTAGAACTGATCATTGATCTCATGGTGCAAGAAATAATATAAATAATGTATTATTGAACGTTATGATGGACACAGCGTTGTAGAACCAAAACATACACCTGTGCAAACCCGAACTCGAGAACGAATATTTTGGAGGGGCTGCAGTTCGCGAACGATATTGTGCTTATCACCCTCACCGCAATCACCCAATACATTCCGCCAAGATTCGTTCACAATCTAGTCCGGGGACGGCCATAACTAGACCTCGTTCCAAATGTATCATTCAATAAATAATCTTTATTGTATGCCTAAAAATCAACAAATGTACATTGTTTAAAGCACACGTTTAAAAGTCTCAGTCACAAATTACAGCTCCATAAGCCCCCTTATGGCAGGGGCTCCAAAACTTTTTCACTCGGGCCCCCCTTCCAGCATTCGGGAACATCACGCACCCCCCCCCCCCTCTATTTCTATGGGCACAATCACTGTTCATAACACAAACTCTTCACACTCCTCTTGTTGGTGGAGAGAACTTTGCTGGTTTAAAGCTTATTTCCTGCAATTCTTCACATTTTGTCATGGGACGCAAATAAAATGTTGCAGTTTTAAAGCAAATTTTCTTGCAATTCTATACATTGTGCCATGTCTAATGTGTATTCATGTAATATATGAGTAGCTAAAACACCTAAATAAAAATGGGCAAGTTCATCAGGACATTTCTGACAAGTTAAAAATAGCTCTCTAAGATATGCAATGCCTAACATGACAAGAGGAGCTGATGATGCACTACCCAGTTATGAAATTGCACCTTGAGATGTGAACGAGAGAGCAAAATTACGTTCTACTATTACGACTTTCAAGAGTAAGTTTAAAGACGCCCCCCCCCCCCCCCCCCCCCCCCCCCCCCCCCATGGTGAACGAGAGGCTTGTAGAATCGTGACTCTTTCGAGTTTTCAGTTCATTATTCGCCAGTTGGGCAGTAGGGGCTCCTGTGTGCTCTGGTCATAAATGGAAGAAATTAGTCGAAAGATTCGTTCTTTGAACGAGTCGAAAATATCAGAGTCAGTAATAAGAGCCGAATTCCATGACTCATTTATGTGCGGTGAGTGGCCACTGGCCAGTCCTAGCAGCACACATCCTTGTTGCCTACAAACGTGGGGCGGTCTCATTGGTTGAACTATTTTAACTCGTACACGAAACTCCCATGTCATTGTATGGTACAAGAATGCCGTCACTGCACAGGCAGGCAAGCCATACAGTGGAAATACCAGAAATAATCACACAAGGAAATTCATTGATAGGCCTACCCTATGTCTAATGTTCTGTGGTAATAATAAACATATGTTTGACGATGTTCATTCCTTATTAGATATACACAAATAATTTGAGTATTTAAAGAGGAATTGTATTGGTTGGAATTATAAAAAACTAAAACAAACATTCAGAATGGCATATGACCACCACACCAGCAGTGTAGCCACGTTTGCCTACTCAGTTTGATCTCAGGTCTACCCAAAACATTTCCCAGAAATTATTTAATATAAATTGTGTTTTATCTAATCACATTTGAAAATGAACGCATGTGAGATTTATTTTATATTGGTAATTTTTTATAATGTAATTTGCTTCCGACTATTAGTTACATTTTTTTTAATCATACCGTCTTTTACCTCAACAACCTCACGTGGCTAAACTTTGTAGCACAATAAGCTAGCAAGCTCTACCATGCTGGCTTACTTGAATTGACTTACCAACTAAGGTAATTTAGTAGTTCTATCAATGACAAACCAATGTCGATCGCTAGGTTTAAAAAAAAAAGATGTCTGGAGGAAAAGGGAGAAAATATACTTCACAAGTTTTTGTGCTGCTGGGATGATGTATATTAAATTACACTGCAATGGATAGACATTCTGAATTATGAGCCCCGGCTTGCCCTGCTCTGGCTGATGTAAACCCTGTCGTGCTGCCTAACCAATGACTGTGGTGTGTATGGTGGCACTTCAGGAGGTGAGTCAAGGCTTCTTCAGAAAATACATTTTTATTTGTAAAAATAATGCAATATCTGTGCAAGCGACTAGGCCTACTGATGTCCTGTTCAGTTTGAGAGGTAGAGGACTTAGATTAGGACTGGAGGTAATCTTGCTACTGCTATAATTTATTTTAATAAAATCAATATGTTTTGTTTCCTAATGAAACTATTTGTCAGAGTTACTGACCTTTTACAATAAGCTATATTCAGTAATTTACATAACTTACATTATTATGAAGCGGCAGCAGCGCATGGGTGTTGGGTAGGTTCATTCAAGAAGGCCTAATTAATTTATACCGTTTTTGATGTGACTTTAGGCTAATAACAAGAGGGCTTTGTGTTGGAGCCTATTTCTTCCTATTCAAGAAAAAACAGGTAGGCCTGCCTGTTTGTTTGACAGACGAAAGTGTAGTCTACTATCCATTGTCAACCAATTCCTTCAGTCACCATGTACTCCTTAAATATCTGTGTCATTGAAGAGCTTGGTGTGTTAAGTTAACACCAGGGCTCGAATTGAGGGGGTATGCGAGGGTATTGTGGCTTTTGTTAAAGAAAATGGCTAAAAGCAAAAGACCTGATTCATATAAAGCGATCTACATATAACAACGCTTTAGTCCGCAAAGCTTTATGCTAGAAACAAGCTGTAAAATGCAGGGGGAAGACGTGACTCCGATTCACGTGGGATGTCTTTGGTTTGTCTCTATGACATTGAGGCTGCGCTACAACGTTCTATACCTGAGGAGACAAAAAAAAAGACTTTGCTTCGCTATCAATTGACGTTCGACATTTCAACAGGCTATTAAACAACATACTAATTCTAAATCAGTCAGAAGCAAGCCAGGTAGCCTAAGAAGGAACAACAATGAATTATTTAGACTGTATTATGATTTCAAAGCTATAGCCTGCCTATACATTTTGCATTTAGGCTGTATACAAAAAAAGGATTCCTTACTATTGAATAATAAAACAAAATGTCTTTATTCTACAGTGCAGTCATTTTAACAGTACCTTTTGAATTCACTTTTAGAAACATGAGTTTGGCCAGTCTTTGGTTTGAGGATCATGCAGTGAGCTATGCATGCCTAGTTTGTTCATTTAGAATACTGTAGCAGATGCTCTTGTATTCCCATGCCCTAATCACAGACAACACAAAACAATTTTGTAACAACAATGTCATGGAATAAAATAGAATAAATAAGAAAATGATTTCCCAAATGAAAAAAGTTACAAGTGCATATCGCTTTTTCTTGAATTCATTCACGATCAGTTGCTTCAGTTGTAACTGGTTCTGTTGCACTACATTTCTACAATTGATCGATAACTTTAGCACTGTTCCTATCATCCTTTTTAACAATACCCTGAATAGAAATGAAAACGTCTCCGGTGCTGCAGCATGCGCTCATTTGTTGTCATGCTCTGTTGTGGTGTTAAAAAAGATTCTGCTTGTCTCCAGTCGTGTAGAATTACATGAAATGCATTTGTAAAAGGCATGTTTATCTCAGCCCGAAAATAAGAGATTCATGCAGTGTTTTTATTATAATGTATACCTTTTCACCCCTACCATTGTGTGCGGTGGTCTGCGAATCCACAACCTAATACTTATAAAATGAAGAACAGTTTCTTATAACTGCATATCTAAGGCTCTGGCCTGTCCTAGGATTGAGGGTAAATGGTAGGCATGTTCTCTGCTATCCACTTGATGTTTTAATAATTATTGTGGGTATAGGGGTTGGTCACTTGTTTTTTTTTACATTCAGGGATGGTCGGGTAATATATTTTACTGAGGGGAGGGACTTTCATTTTCATTTAAGAGAAGTCCGATTTTTCTCCATTTATCCCTCATAAATAACATACAGTCCCTTACACCTTCTCAGTAGCTGTGCGTGTAACAGTGTCTGGTATGTTTGACACATGGTGAATGAAGGTGATCCACAGGGTCCAGTGCCCTCTCTTTCTCAGACATAGGCGTCCTGGCCGTAGGAAGTGGCAGCCTGACTCCGTGATGGTGCAACTCCAGAGTACACTCTGCCCCTGGGCTGGTATGGGTAAGGTCTGAGGAAGGGAAAGAAGAGAGGAAGAATGGGTGAGGACACACATAGATGTGGATCAGGAAGGATACAGACACACACATACATACACACAGTATCCACTGAACTCACTGTTTCTCAGACGTGCCCAGTTTGCAGGCACATGTCAAACATGACCCTCCAGTGAGAGCAAGAACAGCCGAGCACCAGCCAATGTAGAGGCCCTCTCCGAGTTCATACCTGCAACACACAGTATGTCCTACAGTAAATCAAGTTCATAAACAGGCTTTGGAAGTGAGACTGCTCTTCTGTCTAAAATACAGCGGAGGGCAGCAGTGTGCTACTAGCCTCATTACTGCAGTTGGAATAGGCCAACAGTCTCCTCTCACTTACTTTATCCCGGGATAGAATGGGTTAAAAAAGTCCTGGGTGATGTTGAAAGCATACCAAGACACTGAGATCATTGTGCACAGGCCTGAGAGAGAAATTGCGAGAGAGCGAGAAGTTAATTGTGCACAAATTGAGATTTGGCAGTTATAACACATAGAAACAGTAATTATAGTAAACTTGAGCATGCCCAGTTACCTTGAAGAAAGAAAAGAACACCACCAACGCCAACTATTCTACCCTTTAGAACCATGTCCTCTCCGGCAGCTTTAGAACACTGTACCCCGACCAGGGTGACGACGAGCCCGATTGATCCAAAAACGACCGCTGCAATCATCAATGCTCGAGACGCCTGGATGTATCCTGCTTAAAAATAAAGACAAATTGTACAATCAAGATTTAATAGGGCTATTTTTTTTAAATATATATATACTGTAATAATAAATACAATGATTATCAAATTGGTTTCACATGTGATTTGTACAGAATCATATTGAGTAATGCACATTTTAATTGCCACACTTGAAACTAATAATTATGATAAATATTTAAGGATATGATGTATTGTATTTGTTGAGTAGGGAAGGTCAATTGTCACAATCAAATACCAGAATTGTGTAGTATAGAATAATTTATTTGGCAGATTTTTATCTTAACCAATTACATCTTGGTTCAACCTAAATTGATTGATTATTTATGTCGTTCTTGGATAATCATATGTTTAACCACAAATTAAAAAGGTCAAAGTATTGCCTATGGGCCTTTACATATTCGTTTAACTACAACAAAACAATATCAAACATCACAGGCAATAAATCGATTTACTCTTCAAACATTGTTGCTTAATTTCTCTATTGCAATTGTTAAAAAAAAATTATTGACAAAGATTCCTATTATCTTGTGGTGCACTTGCCGTTCAGGGCCAGTAGAGAGGGGAACTCGCGGCAGTTGTGGACACCAGTTGAGTCCGTGGCACAGGACATCCATAGGTTCTCATAGATGTTCGAGGTAATGATGACGTTCCCGTCATCCGTTGAAACCTTCCAGTAACGGTTCGGTATAGCTATCCCCACCATCACCCATCCTATGAACCCAAGCAGCAAGCAAACAACCTCCAGTATAGGATCCATTTAGATTTTCAAGTAATTGGTGTAAATAAAAACAGAAGGAGAAAGAAAAGAGAGAAAAAAATAGGATATCCTATCGTTAGTAAAATATAAAATATAAGAATATAGCTCCACAGGATGAAATTCTGTTGAGTGTCTGCTCCCCTTCTTGGTCACGATTGTGTCAGGTTGTCAATGAGCAACAGACATGCTCAGTGATTTATCGTTGCCTACCTGTGTTCTCTCCCACCCCCTCATAAACACACACACACACAGACACACACACACTTGTATTTGCTACATCATGGGGAAACATGTCTGGGATGGTGCCTGACAGGGACAGCACTTTCTCAAATGGTCTAGGGACATGATCCAAACTGATACACGTTTCTTGTGCTTCTGCAATCTTAGAAATTGCTTGAAATATCAAGATATTATCATATTAACCACACCTGACATTTCACATCCTGCTGAGTACTTGTCAGATAATCCACCCTAATGAGGACCAGTGATGTCATTACTATTTGCATTTGCATCACTGTGGTACTGCAGGGGACCAAGCTTCTGGTGTGTCTTTGCATTGCGTTTAATGGTTTACAACATTCTAGAGGTCGACCGATTATGATTTTTCAACGCCGATACCGATTTATTGGAGGACCAAAAAAGCCGATACCGTTTAGTCGGACGATTTTTAAAATGTTATTTGTAATAATGACAATTACAACAATACTGAATTAACACTTATTTTAACTTAACATAATACAGAAATAAAATCAATTTAGCCTCAAATAATGAAACATGTTCAATTTGGTTTAAATAATGCAAAAACAAAGTGTTGGAGAAGAAAGTAAAAGTGCAATATGTAAGAAAGCTAACGTTTCAGTTCCTTGCTCAGAACATGAGAACATATGAAAGCTGGTGGTTCCTTTTAACATGAGTCTTCAATACACCCAGGCAAGAAGTTTTAGGTTGTAGTTATTATAGGACTATTTCCCTCTATACCATTTGTATTTCATTAACCTTTGACTATTGGATGTTCTTATAGGCACTTGTAGGCACTAGTATTGCCAGTGTAACAGTATAGCTTTCGTCCCTCTCCTCGCTCCTCCCTGGGCTCAAACCAGCAACACAACGACAACATCCACCATCGAAGCAGCGTTACCCATGCAGAGTAAGGGGAACAACTACTAGAAGGCTCAGAGCGAGTGACGTTTGAAACGCTATTAGCGTGCGGTAACTAGCTAGCCATTTCACTTCAGTTACAACAGCCTCATCTCGGGAGTTGATAGGCTTGAAGTCATTAACAGCGCAATGCTTGACGCACAATGAAGAGCTGCTGGCAAAACGCACAAAAGTGCTGATTAAATTAATGTTTACACGCCTGCTTCTGCCTACCACCGCTCAGTCAGATACTTAGATACTTGTATGCTTGTATGCTCAGTCTGATTATATGCAACGCAGGACTCGCTAGATAATATCTAGTAATATCATCAACCATGTGTAGTTAACTAGTGATTATGATTGATTGTTTTTTATAAGATAAGTTTAATGCTAGCTAGCAATTTACCTTGGCTTACTGCATTCGCGTAACAGGCAGTCTCCTTGTGGAGTGCAACGAGAGAGAGGCAGGTTGTTATTGCGTTGGACTAGTTAACTGTAAGGTTGCAAGATTGGTTTCCCCGAGCTGACAAGGTGAAAATTTGTCGTTCTGCCCCTGAACAAGGCAGTTAACCCACCGTTCCTAGGCCGTCATTGAAAATAAGAATGTGTTCTTAACTGACTTGCCTAGTTAAATTAAGGTATAACATTTTTTGCCAAATCGGTGCCCAAAAATACAGATTTCCGATTGTTATGAAAACTTGAAATCGGCCCTAATTAATCGGCCATTCCGATTAATCGGTCGACCTCTACAACATTCTCATGTTTTTAAACCCATAGGGGATAGTGGCCTAGAGGTGTGGAGAATGGTTATATATGCGATTTATATTCTGTAATCCTCAATCTGCCTCAGAAGTGAATCTTCCCTAAAGACTGGTACCACAGCTACCATTGTGCAGTTCCTTACTGGCAGTTTGCTTAACAGGGTGGCTGGGTCTTAAATTGGGTCTGCTGGTCTGCTGGAGTTAAATTTGTTGGATTCCAATGTGTCAACCCATCCTATACATCTTTAGGGAAGCTTTCACGCTCTAGCAAACAAAGGGATATGAGGGGTGCTACCCCTGGTGTCCTGGCTAAATTCCCAAGCTGTCCTTCATACCATCATGGTCACCTAATCATCCCCAACTTACAATTGCCTCATTCTTCCCTGTAACTATTCCCCAGGTTGTTGCTGTAAATGAGAATGTGTTCTTAGTCAGTTTGGTTAAATAATCTGGTTAAATAAAAACCCCATGCCACTTCCCTCTAATCACCTCTCCTCTACTTTTTACCCCAGGTCACGCCCCTTCCCTCCACTCCCTAACCACATCTCATCTACTTTTTACCCCAGGTCACGCCACTTCCCTCCACTCCCTAACCACATCTCATCTACTTTTTACCCCAGGTCACGCCACTTCCCTCCACTCCCTAATCACCTCTCCTCTACTTTTTACCCTAGGTCACGCCCCTTCCCTCCACTCCCTAACCACATCTCATCTACTTTTTACCCCAGGTCACGCCCCTTCCCTCCACTCCCTAATCACCTCTCCTCTATTTTTTACCCTAGGTCACGCCCCTTCCCTCCACTCCCTAACCACATCTCATCTACTTTTTACCCCAGGTCACGCCCCTTCCCTCCACACCTATTTCTACTCCCTAATCACCTATCCTCTACCTTTTTTCCCCACACTTCTGTTTCCCTATATAAGCTTCATGTTCATTCCTACCAACCATTTCAGTTCGGTTCAGGTCATGCTGGGTGACGCCATGGCGGCCCGATCCTGCCGCTGTACATGATATGATGAACTAAGTGTCCTTTGTTGTTATACTGTTTGAGGAAATGTAAGTCCTAAATAATATATATATTAGTGATGGGGTAGCGCTTTCACAATATTGTGCCAAAAAAACAGTTCATTGCTCAGAGCTTCATTATCTGTTCACAATGCAAATTATTAACATCTGTTGGTCAACAATAAATAGCACTGATTATCAGAGATGTTCTCTTTCTCCACTGTTTTTAACTCTGTGGCGCAGGGGTAAGTTGTTGGCTTTACTAGCCTTAGTTGTAATGCCAAGTTTCCATCATACTTGCCTTTTTTGCCTTCAAATGTACTATTTTTCAATATGCATTTATGAAATAAGACAGATGCATATACTATACTCAATAAAACAAATGCAGAAAGTGTGGTTTCAAATCGTTTTTTAAAGTGTGCCTTCAATGGGATTCGACACCCTCACATCGCTGAATGTTCCCTACTCTACCCGCTAAGTTTACCTGTAAGGTAAACGTTTTTGTACAAAATCCTACCTATATTTGTAACTACTGTAGGGGTCGGTGTTTGAAAGCAGCTTGGAATCGAAGAGGGCACTGGAATCATGTTGAAATCAGTGGGATTTCACATTTTGCAACACACGGTTTGAAAAAATCACTTAATCAAACTAAGCTTTGGATCATTGATACTTCTGATCAAGTGATACAGGTTCAAATTGAGCTGCTTAGCGATTTTTGAAGCCGGCCTCAGAGCTCCTGTATCAAATCTAACACCACTAATATATATTCCGTTGCCCTACGTTATCTTTTTGATGTTCATGTCCTCAGTTTGGTCATTCTAATTGCTCCTTTGTTTATCCTGGCAGTCTCCTCAGTTATATGTTAAGCCTTTTCCACATAGTCACCTGGCACTACTTTGTCATGTCTACACCTTTTCAATGTGCGGGGCGGCAGGGTAGCTAGTGTGCTTCTAATGTTTCCCTTTTGTATGTCCCTTCCAGACCAGCACATCCTTGATATCCATATCGTATCTCAAGGCCTTACATGCCACAACTCCTAACACATCTTGCCTACCTATAAGCTCCAACTCCTAAACTCCATCCAAACCCTCCCCCCATGTGCTGTTCCTTCCTGTGTTCAAGTGGGTGTAATAAATACCCCTATTCCTGCTCCGTTCCTGCTCCATGGTGGCAGCAACAGTCCTGAACCTAGTTTACAATCCATGGTGGCAGCAACAGTCCTGAACCTAGTTAACAATCCATGGTGGCAGCAACAGTCCTGAACCTAGCTTACAATCCATGGTGGCAGCAACAGTCTTGAACCTAGTTTACAATCCATGGTGGCAGCAACAGTCCTGAACCTAGAGTACAATCCATGGTGGCAGCAACAGCCCTGAACCTAGTTTACAATCCATGGTGGCAGCAACATTCCTGAACCTAGCTTACAATCCATGGTGGCAGCAACAGTCTTGAACCTAGTTTACAATCTATGGTGGCAGCAACAGTTCTGAACCTAGTTTACAGTCCATGGTGGCAGCAACAGTCCTGAACCTAGCTTACAATCCATGGTGGCAGCAACAGTCCTGAACCTAGTTTACAGTCCATGGTGGCAGCAACAGTCCTGAACCTAGTTTAAAATCCATGGTGGCAGCAACAATCCTGAACCTAGCTTACAATCCATGGTGGCAGCAACAGTCCTGAACCTAGCTTACAATCCATGGTGTCAGCAACAGACCTGAACCTAGTTTACAGTCCATGGTGGCAGCAACAGTCCTGAACCTAGCTTACAATCCATGGTGGTAGTAACAGTCCTGAACCTAGTTAACAATCCATGGTGGCAGCAACAGTCCTGAACCTAGCCTACAATCCATGGTGGCAGCAACAGTCCTGAACCTAGTTTGCAGTCCATGGTGGCAGCAACAGTGCTGAACCTGGCTTAAAATCCATGGTGTCAGCAACAGTAGTGAACCTAGTTTACAGTCTGTCCTAGCCCTATTCCTTTTCTTCACCTTCCAAAGGCACAACCATCAATTTTTGGGCTAAAGAATTAGTATCCACTTCCTAACAGTGCATTTATTGTTCAGGCAAATGCTGAAGGAAACACATGAGTAAGAGTGCTAAACAATATTGAACTATTGTTCAGAGACCTATGACCTTTTCCATGAACTGCTGGTTTGGGAGTCTCAGCTTAAGAGACTGAAACAAACGTGAGTATTGTCAAGCTGTGCTGAGTGATAATTGGCACTGAGTTATAATTGCTATAAAATAACAAAAACCAGAAATACCTTATTTACATAAGTATTCAGACCCTTTGCTATGACACTCAAAATTGAGCTCAGGTGCATCCTGTTTCCATTGATCATCCTTGAGATGTTTCTACAACTTGATTGGAGTCCACTTGTGGTACATTTAATTAATTGGACATGATTTGGAAAGGCACACACCTGTCTATATAAGGTCCCACAGTTGACATTGCATATCGGAGCAAAAGCCAAGCCATGAGGTCGAAGGAATTGTCCGTAGAGCTCCGAGACAGGATTGGGTCGAGGAACAGATCTGGGGAAGGGTACCAAAAAATGTCTGCAGCATTGAAGGTCCCCAAGAACACAGTGGCCTCCATCATTCTTAAATGCAAGAAGTTTGGAACCAACTAGACTCTTCCTAGAACTGTCCGCCCAGCCAAACTGAGCAATCGGGGGAGAGGAGCCTTGGTCAGGGAGGTGACCATGACCCTAATGGTCACTCTGACAGAGCTCCTCTGTGGCGATGGGAGAACCTTCCAGAAGGACAAACATCTCTGCAGCATTCCACCAATCAGGCCTTTATGGTAGAGTGGCCAGACGGAAGCCAATCCTCAGTAAAAGGCATATGACAGCCCTTTTGGAGATGCCAAAAGGCACCTAACGGACTCTCAGACCATGAGAAACAAGATTCTCTGGTCTGATGAATTCAAGATTGAACTCTTTGGCCTGAATGCCAAGCGGCACGTCTGGAGAAAACCTGGCACTATCCCTACAGTGAAGCATGGTGGTGGAAGCATCATGCTTTGGGGATGTTTTTTTAGAGGCAGGGACTGGAAGACTAGTCAGGATCGAGGGAAAGATGAACGGAGCAAAGTACAGAGTTCCTTAATGAAAACCTGCTGCAGAGTGCTCAGAACCTCAGACTGGGGCGAAGGTTTACCTTCTAACACAGTTTTAGTCATTATTTTTGTAAGGGGGCCACTTTGGGTTGAGACAATCCCTCAGAGGGCCGCACAGATCTTTAATTTGACCAGTCAATATTATTGTCAGCAAAAAATGTAACAAGTGCTTTCAGAATATCCTCTCCTTGTGTTTGTCCCTGAAGGGGCAGTGAACATAAAAGTTCCTCTATGGACGACTCGTTTTGAGGGAAGCGGACCCACACACATCAGTGCTTTCGTCAAGTGCAATACTAAACCACGGCACCACGGATATGTCAGTAATCAGTTGCCTACCGATGTCCTCGTCAGATGCTTACCGATGTCCTCGCCAGATGCTTACCGATGTCCTCGCCAGATGTCTTCTATGCGTCTTGTTATGGTCGAGTCTGAGAGTTGCCGTCCCTTAATTTGCTTTAAGATAGCTTCCTTGTTTTGTGAACTCAGCAAACAATATTTCAGCTGAGGCCAAAAAACATTATTTGACAATCTCCGCGTCTGTGGAGGCCTTCTTGTTTCTTGTGAGTATCCAAGCAATGTCATATGTTGCCTCTCGTTTTCTCTGCAACAGTGCAACCTGTCCATCATTTGTTGTTGTTCTTTGAGCTGTCCTTTGAGTTGCACTATTTTGCTGTTTCTGAGGTTGCTTGGTGGCTGATATGTTTTGTCAAAGTGGCATGGTGTGACTGGAAATGTTGCTCTAAATTTGTTTGTTGAAAACAATTGACTGTCTTCTGGCAAAAAAGACAAAGTGAGCTAGTCCCGGGCAGGTAACCTAGCAGTTAGAGCGTTGGGCCAGTAACCGAAAGGTTGCTGGATTGAATCCCAGGGCTGACAAGGTAAAAATCTGTCGTTCTGCCCCTGAACAAGGCAGTTATCCCACTATCGACCAGTAGGCTGTCATTGTAAATAAGAATATGTTCTTAACTGACTTTCCTAGTTAAATAAAGGTACAAAAAAATAATTGTCTGTCCATTTCTTTTGGAACTTTGTGTTCTTCTTGAATGGACCGTATCCTTGTCTTAGCCACCGTAGCCACGTTAGCTACGTTAGCTAGCAGCATTTCCCCGCCACCATCTCCCTGATTTTCCTGGTTCTCCGGTGGTTGTTCATTCATAGCTGTCACGTTGTTCTCCAGCTCTTCCCCCTCATTTTCATTGTCAATAGATTTCTGTTTCTCTTTTTACAAAGAAATCAATCCATGTCTACCCGACTGCAAAATTAGCTAGTAGTAAACTGATATGTGTCGGTCACTGTAGCTGAGCAGTTACGTTCTATTCCGGCAGATGTTCTATTCCGGCAGATGTTCTATTTTGGCAGATGTTCTATTCCGGCAGATGTTCTATTTTGGCAGATGTTCTATTCCGGCAGATGTTCTATTTCGGCAGATGTTCTATTTCAGCAGATGTTCTATTTCGGCCTTTCTGTCCAACAGCTGCGCTATACTGTCATCTATCGGCTGTCCAGGGAACAATATATATATTCAATGAAGTGATTCTGGCCTGCAATAAACACATTGAATTGAAATTGTATCATTGTTATGTATTATGGATGGAAAATAGGAAAATCACCGCGGGCCACACAATAAGTACCACTGTTCTAACAGGACAACAACCCTAAGCACACAGCCAAGACAATGGAAGAGTGGCTTCAGGACAAGTCTTTGAATGTCCTTGAGTGGCCCAGCTAGAATCCGGACTTGAACCCGGCTGAACATCTCCGGAGAGACCTGAAAATAGCTGTGTAGCAATGCTCCCCATCCAACCTGACAGAGCTCAAGAGGATCTGCAGAGAAGAATGGGAGAAACTCCCCAAATACAGGTGTGCCAAGCTTGTAGCTTCATACCCAAGAAGACTCAAGGCTGTAATCGCTGCCAAAGTTGCTTCAACAAAGTACTAATTAAAGGGGTCTGAATACTTATGTAAATGTGATATTTTAGTTTCAAATTTTGAATACATTTGCAAAATTTCTAAAAACCTGTTTTTGCTTTGCCATTCTTGGGTATTGTGTGTAGATTGATGAGGAAAAAAAACAATATATTCAATTTTAGAATAAGGCTGTAACATTGCAAAATGTGGAAAAAGTCAAGGGATCTGAATACTTTCTAAATGCTCTGTATATATTTATATTCTAGACTCTGACATTGCTCATTGTAATGTTTCTTAATTCCTGTCTTTTTATTTTGGGGATTTGCGTGTATTGTTTGTATTGTGAGATATTACTGCACTGTTGGAACATAAGCATTTATCTACACCTACAATAACATTGATACTCTTAAATGGTTATTTAGAACCAGACGTTGGACTGTGTGATAGGCGAGCCTTGCAATGGACATATTTGGGCAATTTTAATTGACACGGAGTATGCATGTCCATCAAACAAGTGACTCTGTCACAGCAGTCATGGTGGGTAAGTTTAATGTCCTTTCTGCTCTGGCTAGGTAGCAAGCTGATTTATTGATCACCCAGTTAGATCTGGAGTTTTAATAGAAGCACGACAGAAAGTAGAAAATAAATAATTTCTTTCTCTTTTTACATTGGTAGCATTCG